>NC_139317.1:28820296-29022796 GCF_056507025.1 Lutjanus erythropterus
TCAGCTTTTGCCCATGGTCAACTGTTCAAAAGGCAAATAAAAATTGCAATAAATCATAATATGAAATTTCAGTACTTACGAATCATAATACATATGGGATCCACGCCCAATACATGTAAGCACTGCCGGCAAGCTCCGCAAGCAGGAGAACTCAGTTTTCTTGGTCAGTATCGCACGCACTGAGGAATTTATTGCTTCAACTGACTACATTTATTTACCATCAACATACCCATAAAAAGTGGTGAATTTTCCCTTTAATTTTAGATGAAAGCTCATACTCTCCTTTAATGTTATAGTTATAGATTCAAGACTTAGCGGACAGAGACAAGCCTACTATTGGCTGATTATTACATCCTGTTGCTCTGCTTTCTTCTCTCTGTAGTCCTTCTCTAGGTTCCCGTCTCTCTCTCTCTCTCTCTCTCTTTCTGTCTGTCTGTCTCTCTCTCTCTCTCTGTCTTGTTCTCGCATCTCTGCCAACCACTTATGGCGAGAGTGTAATCAGCCATGTGCAAAATGTTCCACTATAATACTTCCCTTCAGCAGCATTTAGTGAAAGCAGTTAAATTAAATTGCTAAATTAAAAAATACTCACAGTTCAAGGAGGGTCTCAAACTTAGTTCCTGAAAGGTGGTGTTAACCCAAAGCATCATGGTCTCACTTAAGGTCCTTTGAGCTATTGGACCATATGATTAAATGAAGTTGTGATATTAGTGCGTGTTATGCTGTGACATTTCCAGGCATATTTTTTTAAACATGATGGTTTCATTTTTTTTTTCATTTCCAGCTCCTTGTGGCTGTTGTAGATATGAAGTGGAGAGGAGCTTGAGTACTGCAGCACTGAGAAAATAACTAAAATTCAAAATGTTAAGATCGTGACTGGCTGAGGAGGAAAAGGAGGAAGAGAGAGTAAAAAGAGATGAGGGCTGATGTTTGGAGGGGAAAAATGAGAGAGGAGAGGAGACGGGAGGAGATGCCACCACATGACAACAGAGGAGAAGGGAGATGGGCTGCATTAAAATGAAATGAACTTAGGAGGAATTGGATGTGCGCAGGTGAAAAGTTCAGTCGTATGTAATTTGACAGTTTTATACCAAAGTTTGCTGCTACTGAGGCAGTTAGTTTCAGCAGGTTGAACTTCAGCGTAATATCGCTGGAAAGCTCTGCTGGGAGGCAAAACAGAATGACCGCAAATGCCAAAACCCTCTGTCTGCATCCTCCCTCCTCATCTAACCTGGCCGCCTCCTGTGTGTAATGACATCCCAGTTATGGCTGTTTTTTAAGAGCTGCTCTCAGCAACAAGCTTCTTTCACTCCTTTCATGTTGAACTACTGCCAGAAGATACTCTGTGTGTGTGCGTGCGTGTGTGTGTGTGTGGCCTGAGGATACAGTGCTGTGATTAAAGCGGAGAAAAAAAATGTGACTTGTTCTAGATTCTTTCTTCTCCTGGATAAACAAGTTGCAGTGTGAGCTAGAGAGGACAGCATCACCACGGGGAGCCTGAATCAGGGCTATTAACACGGTCACAGTGAGAATTCATGCACTCTCACGAATGAAGGCGTCACATTTTTGTACAAAATAGATTCCATATCCCCAATTTGGTCTTCCTGCTCGTATATTTGGAGGGTGGGAGGATAGTACTCGAGACAGATGGTGGGTTGCAACCTAATTTTTGTTTTCAAAGTTGTTAGTTGTCTTCTAGCAACAGTGCGCTCTTTGTTTATAGTGATTGGCCATGTGACACACAGCCCTTCACATCTACACACAGGCCCGCTTTATAAACTTCAAAGTTCAGGACCTGCAAAAACCCTTTTTTTCTTTTTTAACTGCTTTTCATGAACTGTGAAGATCAAGCAAATTAAGAGGAGCCAGTTGGCCAAATGGGGTTTCTGTGGTCTTAAATGTTTTAATAGTACTGTTTAATTTTCTTAAATGTCTCCCTTTACTCTTTGGTAAACTTTATGTTCTTAAGTTTTTAGCCAGGCTAGCAGCTTGGCTCTTGCATTGGTAATTTCAACTACCATCATCATCACGTCAGTATGTCAATGTTTTCAAAACCTTTTTACTTTTAGTTTGTACTCTAGTTTACCTTGCAGAGTATACTGTTGGATGCAGTATGCACACCACTGGGACATACTACTACATCTAACATCGTGAACTTTTACCCTCTTGTTCATACATCTGTTGCTGTCCGTAGCTTGAAATTTAAATTAAAAACAAAAGGTATGTGATTTAGAGCGCAGTTAATAAGCTGTTATCTGTCTGAGCTCACTTGGCAGCTCAGTTGATGTGATGTATGCTCTGCTGTGCAGAGAATTATGGGTCAGAATAGCCAGAAGAGCATACTGCAAAATGCTACTAGATGCCGTGGTATTTTTGCCATTACATTATGTATTGGGAGTGGACATGGTAAACATACCTGCTAAACATCAGTATGTTGGCATTCTTAGGAGGCTCATACAAGATGAACTGCGCCTCCCCTAAAATGCTGACAAGACCAGGCGGCTGCAGCAGGAGGTGGAGACAAAAAGCTGTTGTCAAATTGGACAGTTTCAAGCGGCCTTCAAAGAATATACAATACAGAATATACCTGTTAGATCCACCTGTCGGCTACCTGTAGTTTGCAGATCATGTTCAGATAGTTATAGCTAAACAAATAAAACACACAATCTTGATCACAGATGAAGCTGAAGCAGAAGAGATACCCCAACTGTCCCATGATCCTTTGGTCTTTTTATGTCTGCCTTATAATAAACTTGTAACATGTAACAGGTATTTGCCCAATTTGATAAGTCCTATATAAAAATTATTATTATTATTATTATTATTATTATTATTATTATTATTATTATTATTATTATTATTATATCAGCAACACATGCTTGTTAACAGATTAAACCTTCATTGCACAAGACTAATGTATCTTGCATTAAAATATGAGCATGTTAATATGATGATGTTAGCATTTAGGCCAAAACAGTGTGGTTCTGCACTAAGGTGCTAGCATGGCTGTAGACTTTTTAAGCAACAACATAAATGTATAGTGACCAAATTTAGACATTTTGTATGATTGATTTCCTGCATTTATCCCTTGAGAAAATAGTTTGAATATTAACAAGGGTGAAATGTGTCCACAAGATTTACATAAATTAAGTGTGTCTTTGTTCTTCCTCCTTTCTCTTCATCAGTGGTTATCTATTGGTTGACTGCAGTTTTTGTTCTTATTTCTTTGTGGTTTAGCACCAGGGTGAGTTCATTTTTAGGTCAAGTCTGAAGAAGTTAAAAGCAGCCTCACACCAGGCTTTGTGCAAAGTCATTCTTTTCACATTTTGATGTTTATCTGACCAGGCAGGCGGGTTATACATGACTTCCTCTCATTTAGAGTGATGGCCAAAGTGAAAAAATAGTTTGGTTTGAAAACCTTGTCTTGTGTATCCAAGAAGACCGTGTTCTGATTCCCTCGGGACAGCCGGTGCTGTATGACATTTCTCTTTTCACTCCCAGGGAGGTCAAAGGTCGGGCTCAGCTACCTACCAGCATGTGTTGATCTGGGTTCAGTATCTTGCTTGAGGACACTTCAGCAAGACAGATGCTGGCTGTCACTGGGGCTTGAACCTGATCTGTCCACTTGAAGGACATTTTCCCTAATCACTGACAGCACTCACTGCTGTATCCTGCCCTGTGGGTGAAAGACTGCACCAAGTGACACAAACATACCAGTAACACAGACTTCTTGGTTTTGGTGACATTAACACGAGACACATTAAATATAACTCTAAATGTTGGTAATTTAGTGGGAGGTGAGGTGCATAATGTACCCATTTATTTCTTTTCTGATAAAACAAGCAATTGGGAGTTCTTTCTTGGACTCTGGAGAATAATAAAGGATGTTTTCTCCTGTATTATGAATTTTTCCATCTTGATTCCATCCCTGTCTGCATCTTTCTCCTTTTTAACTCTTCCCCCATCTTTCTGTCTTTCACGTCTTTTTGTCTCTCCTTCTCTGTTCTGCTGTGTCACTCTGGCAGCACTTTTTTGCTCTGCCATCTGACAGATGGTCGTGACACATAGAGGCAAAAATACACACTTCATACACACACTGAATTTCAAACGACACACTCACATACACACACGCACACACACTCAGTTCATTCAGAGGAGGACATGTGATTTGTGTCTGTCACTGTGGTGTAAAGACAGTTTCTGTCCAGCTCTTTGGTCAGTGAGAGAAGAGCTGAAGAAAATCTCATAAATGCTCCACTGAGAGACGATGACATTTAATTAAATTTAAAAATACTTCACACTGGTTGTATTGTCCTCTTGGTGTTCTTTATAAAGTCATGTAAGTGGTGGTTTTAAGTGTCTGTGTGAGCCATAGCTTCTTTTTGTGTCGTTTGGTTATCTATTTGACTTTTTTAATCTGCCTTTTCGGGATTTTCCCCCTGTGGTGTCTGGTTTGTTTTCCTGATTTGAGCCACCTAACAACTCTCGTGGGTGTCTGTGTCCCTGCGGTGTGTGTTTATCTCTGTGCTTTGTTGTTGGTTTATGTGGGGCAGCATGACGCATCTTACTGCACACGCTGCGATAAAGACGTTATATTCATTAAGAAAAGAAGGACAATTTGGGGGCTTTTGGGTGACAGGAAATTAAAAGGGCCAGCGAGAACATGACAACTGACAGTTTATGAGCAACAATCTCAGTCACAATATGACAGTAGCATGAGGCTGTATGTCAAAGCACCTGAAGTCAACTAACTATGAACGCTCACTGAGGTTGACAGAGTGAATTTCAATGTTCAAATTTCACTCGGATGTCAAAAGCGCGATGGAACAAATTTGTGCCTAAATCTGCCTGTTGCACACATCAAAAACAACTATTTCTATCTTCTGTTTTACAGCTGATTGAGCTGAACACATCACTGACTCCTCATGTCATGACTTTATATGAACTCTGAAGAGGAGCACTTTCACCCCCTTTACCTCTTCTCCAAGAAATGTCTAAAAGATGTTAAAATTTACTGCAGTTAAAGGATAAATCTTTAAAATATTTGCTAGAATAAATCATGAAAGGACCATAATAAGTCATCAGAGGTTAATCTGAAAATACTTGCTTCTGTGACAACAACACTACAGCTGTGTTTTCCTCCTTTGAAATTTCCCTTCTGGACAAAACTTGTGTTATGTTCACCTATTTCTCATTAATTGGTGTTAAAAATAATGATGAATGATCGTTGAAAAAGTAAGTGTCTGGTTATGAGTCATAACAAATCATTAAAAATCTTTTAGAAGAAGTAGATGAACTCCAGAGTGTGTATTTTCACAGCGGTGGGCTTTTGTTTTCAGGATAATGAACTTAGCTGTACATTTACAGACAACTGACAGTTATAAACAGCTGATGATCAACAGTGTAGGACTCCACAACAAGTGTTTCTGAAGCCTGCCTGAGTTTCCTCGAGCCTCAGGAGGAGGGGGTCGGGGGAAACAACTCACTTCAACCATAGACTGTATATGAAATAGGATTTCACTGTATTTCAGATATAGTTCTAACTCACTATTTGGACTGCAGGACACATTTTTGGGTGGCAATTATTACATAGTGCTCCTTTAAAACCACAAATCTTTCAAGAGTTTACATAAATGAAAAAGTATTGAGCTAAATTGGGGCCAAAAGTTTTGTACTTGAAAAAATAAAGTTTGAAACTGAAAATTGAAGCTTTGATCTTGAATTTTGAAAAATACATCAGTGTATTCAAAATAAAAATAAGTGTACAATTTTTTTTTTCAGGTTAAATCTAATTATGATTCACTCTGGTAATTCTTTTAAATAAATTATTTATTTTCATTTTTCACTTTTATATATTTTGATATTTGAAATCCTATTTTTTTTCAGTTGCACGTTTTATCTTTTCAGATTCAAACTTATTTTTACCGTTTCAATTTTTTTTTTTTTTTTTTTAGTTATGTGTTTGGGCTTTTCTTGCCTTTATTTGATAGTATAGCTGAAGAGCAGAGAGGAAAGGGGGGTGAAGAGGGAGGAGATGACACGCAGCAAAGGGCCACAGGCGGGAGTCGAACCAGCGGCCGCTCCAGAGGACTGATAGCCTCCAAATCTTATCAAAATATATGAAAATGAAATTCAAAATTCAAAAGAATTACCAGAGTGGCTCATAATTATATTTAACCTGAAAAAAAAATTGTACACTTATTTTTATTTTGAATACATTGATGTATTTTTCAAAATTCAAGATCAAAGCTTGAATTTTCAATTTCAAATTTTATTTTTTCAAGTACAAAACTTTTGGCTTTTTTTTTTCTTCCTTACTTTTTTTTTTTTCCTTTTTTTTTCCCTTTTTAAATTTCTACAAAACGGCAAGGGGTGGGAGGGAGGTGTATCGGGGATGCCTGATTGTCTGCTTGTTTGTTTTTTCTGTTGTCTTCTGTAATTAATTGTGTATAATGTGTGTAACTGGGAATAAAACCAATAAAAAATTGGTCACAAAAAAAACTTTTGGCCCCATTAGAGCTCCATAGAAAAGCCACATACTATCAATCAACAGAATTCAAATGTTAGTTTAGTCTGTTTTTAGTCATTTCATAGCTAGATTTTATTTTTAGACACAGTTGGCAGCCCTAATGAACTGAGGGATGTGCGTTGGGCACAACAGAGCTCTCACACCTGCTTCTCTGATAATGGGATGGACTTTAAGCCCCCGACAGATCAGATCAAGTGTGTGTATTTGTGTGTGTGTGTGTGTGTGTGTGTGTGTGTGTGTGTGTGTGTGTGTGTGTGTGTGTGTGTGTGTGTGTGTGTGTGTGTGTGCGCGTGTGTGTATGTGTGTGTGTTAACATGTCAGCTCATATTTGTGTATATAGGGGTTTGTGAGCTCATGTGCATTAGTGTGTTAGTCCGGTTACACACATGGTTATCTGTCTGAGAGAGAGAGAGTGTGTGTGTGTGTGTGTGTGTGTGTGTGTGTGTGTGTGTGTGTGTGTGTGTGTGTGTGTGTGTGTGTGTGTGTGTGTGTGTGTGAGTGAGTGATCCAGTCTTGGTCAAGCCTCTGATCCACAATAATCTGATCACATCCAATGATAGATTACCACAGATCAGAGCCAAGAGCTCACCAACACACAGGAGTGCAGAGTGCCCTGTGGCAGTGTTTGCTCATATATATGTATGAATGATGACGACACAATTGTCAATAAAAATGAATGAAAATGAATGACAGAGCCTTCAAACACTCACAGTATATACATGGATATGTGTGTGATGAGAACAGCTGGAATACAAGTGAATGTGGGACTTTTTCCTCTGCACTAACTTCAACCTCAAGCCAAAAACTGGTTTTGATTTCACACTGTAGATGCAACCATGTTTCTGATACAACAAGCAGTGCCAGTGCTCCGATTTGCTCTGTAAGCTTAATTCATCACAAAATCCCTCCAAGAGGCAACAGAACAGTACAGCAGGCATCGAGAGCAGCAGGGAGAGGAAGTAATGAAACGCAGTGATGGACAGCAGCGTACAGTGAAGATACAATATGCTGCTGAAGGTTGTCATTACTGAAAACCCTACTTAAATTAAATTTGTTGCTTTGTGTTGTATTATACTGTTATATCTTGAATTGGTTGTACGCCAAGAGTGAAATGGTCTTGAATGCAGGCCTGTGCTCCACTTTTGTTTTTCAACAGGGAAAGGTGAACAAAATTAAATTACCTGCTAAATTAAACCCATTTATCTCTAAAAAAGACTAAAAATGTCTACAGCCACGTGAGCAGCTACTTAGTCACAGAGGTGCTTTGAGCTAAATGCAAACATCAGCATGCTGACACGCTCACAATGACAATGCTAACATCCTGATGTTAAAGGGATAGTTCAGAGAATTTGCAGTGTGGTTGTATGGGCATTTGATCACTGTGTTACCTACAGTAGATGGCGGTGGACACACCTCCAGTTTGGAGAAGCAGAGAAGAGTACCAGCACAGAAGCTGTGGACAGGGTCAGCAGAAAAACCTGTTTTATCCTCCTAAAAATCAATATCATTTTAAGTGTATGCTATATTTGAAATATTCTCACTTTTCTGATGGGAAACTGCCCTTATATAAGCCAAATATTACTCTTTCCAAACCAACCACACTTCATAGGTGAAATTAGTCATTTTACTGAGCAGAACATGGGAGTTGCTGGTGTGGCACTGCCTCAATTTATTAGTTAGTTTGTGTGTGACTTTGGTGAATCCGAACTATCCTTTTAAAACACCAAAGTCATACAATAACACAAACATAATTACTGATCTAGTCGGCGGTAGACCAGCAATCCCCATGTTCTGCTTGCTAAAATTACTAATTTTACCCATAGTTGGTTTGGAGAGAGACAGCCTTATATGAGCCAAATATTACAAACAGCATGGTGAAGCAGTAAAAATATTCTAGATATAGCGTGCACTTAAACTGATATGATTTGTTTTTTTAGGTTGACCTTTTTAAATGACTAAAATACCTTTTGTTTCATTGCTTAGCTTCTGTGCTGGTGCCTCTCTCTGCTTCTTTGGTCTGGGTGTGTGTCAGTCACCCAGACATTGCTTCTTTCTCTAATGTCTCTGGCTGTAGCTGTTACACTGAGGTGTGTGTTGTTTGTTTTTATGTGTGTGTACACCATTTTAATCAATCATGTTTTTGTTTAGAGGAGTGGCAGATACAGTCTGGTGGGGCCATTTTCACCAAGAGGTTTTCAAAGCCATTCATGTGATGTCAGTTATAAAAATAGCTCTCCCAACATCTGCTCTCTACTTACCCTTTTAAATCATGTTTCAATCAGTGATAAGTCATATTTATAGCAATCATCTGGTGATAAATCATGCCTACTGGTTCTTAAAGCACTGTATTGTTCTCATAATCTCCTAATGCTTTTTGTCTCAGTGCGATCTGTGATGGACTGCAATTCCCATAAATCACAGGCGGTGTTTTTCAGGCTGCAGAGATGCAGTTAAAGCACTGTACTTTCTCTCACATTACATTTCTTCAATTCACGCTTTTTGTTTTTTTGTTTTTTCCATGATGTTAAATTCAACTTTTCCCATTTCTTGTTTCTAGTCTTCCTCTCTCTCACTCCCTCTCATCTGCCCTTCTGTCACCTTGTTCCCCTCACCTGTCTGTCTGGCAGGAAAAAAAAAATGAAAACAATGAATTTCTGCAGCTAAAACAATAAAAAATGAACCAAGAACTGCAGTTATAAAATGAGTATTCAGTATTTACAAGCACAGCAGGAAGAATTCGCTGATCTGTTCCCAGAACCAGCTCTTCGTGAGCATGTTGAGGGCGTACACGCGTACACAGGCGTGGGACTTGAAACAGATTTTTAATTCCCAAATACGGAATATGAACTATTTGAACCTATCAGATATGGTGTGGTAAATGTGTGTCGTTAAGAAAAAGCAGAAGAAAAAGTGGTTGATTTCCTCATTGGACACAGGGCATCACTTTGTTTTGATAGTCTCAGCATTCAGCAGTAAACTAGTAGATGTTCAACTGGCTGTCAGCAAAATCTTTGTAGGTTTTTTAAAGCCAGCTGTCTGTTGTTTAAATTGTCTTCTCATAAGCTGGTTGTAAATTGAGAACAGCTGCTCATATCATACCTATCAAAAGGCCCGTTGGTCACCTGTCAGCAGGTTGGAGCTCGTATCATGGAAATAAATTTAGGTTAAGCCAAATACCAGTATTTCTTTGAAAGAATGTGATAATATTATGGCTTCACAATTTATTTTTGTTTTTATATTTGTTTTTTTTAATTCTATTTATTTATATAACTAGAAAGGTTCCATTGAGATACACTGTCTCCTCTACCAGGGATTCCTGCTCAAGATGGGCAGCAAAAAGTAGCATTAAAAAAGTTTAATATACAAGTACAGACAAAACAAATGAAATATGCCTTGCAGCTCATTCGAAGCATGAAAGAAAAATGCAGATTAATCCAGATTTATAAGCTTGAGATACACTTTTGCAATAAAAACAGACATGAATTCATCTTCTTAAACACAGTAAAGTCTGTTGAAATATTTCATATAAGTTACAGTGCTATTTACGGTTACAAACCACAGGGCATCATGATTGACTACATCCAGTATTTTCAAAAACACATGAAGATGCATTCATATGAATCACGTTACTATAGTCTAATTCTGACAAAGGGGTAATTTTAATCCTTTTCTTGCAGTACAAATGAAACGAAAATAAATCTTGACTTTGATTCTCTCAGTGTTAAGATCATACAGTCAGTGGCTGATGAGCAGGAACATGTAAAGAACAGAAATTGTTCTTTTATGAAATTATTACCAATTTTAATTTAACAAGTAACATCTGCAATAAGTGTAGACTTTAATGCTGAATTAAAATCATTCGATGCTCACACTGAGCAGACAGACCTTTGATGCAGAGGAAATTCTGACTTGTCAAACACAGATGTACCTAATCATAGAAATGGCCGCATTACATTAAGTGTTGCTAATATGGGCTTTAATCATGGAAGACATTTCAAATGTCACAGCTGCTTCAGTTTCAGGGTGCTGGTATTGTTCATGCTGACTCACTGTCATGACATGTTAATACAACAGAGCCATAATTAATGTGAATGTCTGTGAACCAGGCACTGGCTTACTGGTATGACTTTCACGGGCTGTAGCCATCGTTGATGTCATTAAAGTTATCAGTTGCACCTGTGCTTTACAGCTATGACACACTTATAAATGCCAGAAAGGTCTGCAAGCTGTGATGTCCCTTTTGGTCCACAGAGTCAATGTCTGGATCACATATTTACACAACTTCATTGTCACTGAACAGTTGGATGATGAAACCGTGAATATTTTAGGACTCATGACTCTCTGTTCTTCTGTCAAGGGCTGCAGGCCTCATCTATGAATTGCTATTGAAGGGTGCACAGTATGTATGTAGCCGTGTGTGCATCCTCTGACCGTTTTGATGTTTTTGTGCACTTGCCCATGTCTGCTTTGCACATTTGTTGATGCACATGAGCTCAGATGCTTTGGGGAGGTCTTTTCTCATGAGATGCAGAGTTTCCACAACACTGTTTCTAGATGTTTCTGAAGAGGCCCCTGAACTGAAGTGTGAGGCAGCCAGGCATGTAAAGAGACAGCTGAACATTTGCATGACGAGGCAGAGGGCATAACAGAGATGGCCAATCTAATCTGAGCAACAGAAATACACACCTTAGCTGAATTCTTTCTGTGTCTGTCAGTTTTTTAAGGTCTTACAATCACACAATGGTGGTGTTGTACTCACAGCAGCCTAAAAAAATATTGACAATATCACACCACTGTGAAAGATGTCAGCACATGCGAATAGTGAGTTGTGCAAATAGTGAGAGTGAGTATAATCGCTGTGTGTTTACTGACACCCAAAAGCAGTGAAAAAACATTGGAAAGGGGAAGATGTTCATCTGGTTTACAAACCATGATTCCAAAAAAGTTTTGATGCTGTGTAAAATGTAAATAAAAACAGATTGGAATGATTTACAAATCCATTACAACCTAAATTGAATTGAATACAGTATACATGATAATTAATTTTCAAACTGATAAGCTTTATTGTTTTTTTGTAAATATACTTATATACAGAATTTGATTCCATGCAACACAAGATATCCTCAAAAAAGACTCATTTTACATTTACAAGCATGGACAGGGTGAGGGTCACCACTGGGTGAAAAACAGTGTGGGCAAATACTCCAGAAGTGTAAGGTTTCTCAACACAAAACTGCAAGGAAATTAGGAATTTCACCATCTACAATCCATAATATCATGAAAAGATTCATAGAATCCAGAGAAATCATTGCATGTAAGGACAAGGCTGAAAAACAACATATCTCATGCAGCACTGCATTAAAAAACAACATGATGAGATATTACTACATGGGCTCAGGAACACTTTGGATAACCGCTGTTAGTAAGCACAGTTCATCACTATATCAACAAATGCAAATAAAGAGTCTACTATGTAAAGAAAAAGCCATATATCAACAACATCCAGAAACACTGCTGACTTCTGTGGAGCCTGAGCTCATCTGAGACGGGCTGCTGTAAAGTGGAAAAGTGTGCTGCGGTTTGACAAGTCCATGTTTCAGATTGAAATCATGGATATTGTGTCCTCCCGGCTAAACAGGAAACAAACCATCCAGATTGTTACCAGCACTAACTTCAAAAGTCAGCATCTGTGATGGTATGGGGGTGTGTTAGTGCCCATGGCATCATGGCTAACTGTCACATCTGTGAAGGCCCCATAAATGCTGAAAGGTACATACAGGTTTTGGAGCGACAAATGCTGCCATTCCATCCATCCCTGATTATTTCAACAAGACAATGCCAAGACACATGGACAGACACTGGTCTGCCTGCAGTCCAGAACTGTGTCCCTATGAAAACGTGTGGTGCGTTATGAAGCACAAAACATGACAACACAGACACCAGACTGTCGAGCAACTGAAGTTGTGTATCAAGCAAGAATGAGAACGGATTTCATTTCAAAACTTCAACAATTTGTTTCCTCAGTACCCAAATGCTTACTGGGTGTTTTTAAAAGAAAAAGCAATGTATCACAATGGTGAATGTGCTCTGGTCCAACTTTTTTGTAACATGTTACAGACCTCAAATTCAGAATGAGTGTATTTTACAAAATATTTCTTGTATATACAAAGAAACAAAAACATTTCTCAGTTTATTAGTATATTTTAAGTCAATATAGGTTGAGAAGACTTTGCAAATAATTGCCCTCCCTTTTTTTAAAGATTCTGTTTTACACAGTGCCCTCATTTTTTGGAATTGGCGTTTACATAATCTCTAGTTGATCAGCCATAAAGATGGAAGATTTCATACCCAGCTCAAAATGCAGAGCCATGAAATATTTTGTTTTGAAGAGTTGACCGTAAAATGTCAGTAAAACAAAACAGCCCAACAAAGCAAAAGTCTGAAGCCAATTTGGAGCTTTATTTTACCTGAAAATGTGTCCCGATTTTCCCTCAGAGCTTGTCAAATTGTATTCCTGCAGAGAGTATAATGCCAGCTTTGGTTTTCATCCTACACTGAGCATGACCATCTGATGGTGCACACACACAGCTGTCGAGAACACTTATAGAAATTGATTTTATGTAGGATTTTTTGCAGTAGTTGTTGTGGGTGTTAGATGGTCCAATCTTCGTTCAGTTGCTGAAAAATAGGTATAGTTTTAGAACAGATTGACACACTGTCCTCAGCAGATGAAAGTCTGGCACAGAGTGAAATGATGGGCGAGAGTCGCAGAAAACAACAGCAGTTATTTTGCTGCTAGAAATGCAAAGGCCTAAAAAGCATAAAACATGGAAAAATAGTGTGAAAATCCTTTTTCTAACCTTTACCGTTTCTCTCGCTGGCAGAAATAAACTGTTGAACACTATTTGTGTCACTAACGTCACACTGTCATCGGAGGTTCTGAGGCAGTAAAGAAAACAGATCAATAAAGCATTTTGGAGAGGCTGAAGGTGAATGGGAAACTACAGAGCAAATAAGACAGTTGGACAATAGTCTTCTAAAGTCAAGGGCACAGGTCTGGACAGGGAATGAATGTGCTAATTGCGGTGCCTGCCGGTGTATTGATCCAGTGGATTTTAATGGTAACATAGGTAGACACAAGAAAGAAATGACTCACTCATCTGTCCATTTCTGTAAATAGTGAGGACACTGATATGATTGTGGCTCTCTGTGCACTGATAAAGTTGATTATTGAAGATTGAATGGAATGAAATATGTGTATGAACAGATTTATTTATTCAAGACAGCTGCAATCTTGCCATGGTCTAAATGGACTTAACTGAAATGTTTAATTTTCTTTTTCTTTTTTTGGGGGGTGAGTTTGGAATAAAATATAGATGCGGGTTGACCTGTACATATCATGATTCAAGCCTGAATGAAGCCTAAAGTGCCAGTGTTTTTCTTGTTCCTGCACTTAAATGTTTTTATCTTCGCTGTACAGTATGATGTATCTGCAGATTTGACACTAGATGGCTGTTTTCACAGTCATCTGCTGAAAATGTAAAATTCCTCTGTGCTCATTGGAAATCTGATTTTAAGGGGGGGACCTATGAGCATGATTTGTGACATCACAAATGGTTTGAAAGCCAATCCTGGTACAGTTTGCAGCGTATGCATATGTGTTGTTGAAACACGATGCCCCCAGCACACATAGACTGAGAATAGACTTAATAGTGGAGTAGGAGACTTCTTGTGTCCAGCAGGAAAACTTTAGAAATGAACTAACTTAGCATATTCATAGACTCTTGAATTGTTAATGAGTTAGAGAAGTAGATGGAAAAACAATGAAAGAAACACACACATCCATATACCTGATGGGATGGGTGCTAGACCACAAAAATACCTGAACAGAAATCTACACACCAAAGAGGAGTGATGCAGCAGTGATTTGTGTGATGTTTGAGCTCCAGCCTTCTCCTTTCCTCTTATTTTTTCAGAAGATTTGCGATGTGCAACATGAATTCTATATCTTATCTACATTGTATTTATTATAGATGTATACTTTTTTTTGTTTAGTAAACCTGCTTTGTCATGTAGTTGATGTATGATGAATTATGGGTGTTTAAGCTGGTGGCTCTTTATATATACAGAAAAAGTCTGAGGAAGAGCCTGCAGCTTGAAATGCCACAGGAAGAAGCTTTAAAGTATACAGATCTCTCTTTCTCTATTTAGAAGGAGTATATACCTTTTAAAGGATTTTAATATGGAAATTATATTTTTTTTAATTAAGAAAAAAACATATCAGACATACATTATTGTTCCACGCAGACTATTTATATCTATCTTATCCATGTCTGGAGGGGATTTTTGAAATGATAAGATTCTCCTGCCTTGGATACGATATCTCTCAGCTGATCTCCTGTTTACTCTCCTGTTTACTTGTTTTCAGATTAAACTGTGTGTAACCATGCTAATGTGTTTGTTTGGTTTGTTTCAGGATGATTGGGGCTCCAATGACTTATCCAGTAGGAGCAAAACTCACGGCACAGATGACAAGTCTCACGGCCCGGAGACTCTGCCGCCAGGTAGGATACACTTCCCATCATGCATTATAACCACACTGTGCCTAAATTAAAATGCTGGGAATGGATAAGATACTATTAATGATTATAACCCCAATTTCAAAAAAGTTGTATGTAAATATAATGTAAATAAAAACAGAATGTATTGATTTGCAAAAACCTATATTCACCCTATAGTCAGTTTAATGCAATATAAAGGCAAGAGATTTGATGTTGAAACTGATTAAATGTATTTTTTTTATATGAGTTCAGTCTTTGAAGCCTGCATCATGTTTTAAAAAATGTTGGGACGGGGGCATGTTTACCACTGTGTTACATCACCTCTTCTTTTAACACTCAGTAAATGTTTGGGAACTGAGGACACTAATTGTTGAAATTTTGAAAGTGAAATTCTTTCTCATTCTTGCTTGATATATGACTTCAGGTGCTCAACAGTCGAGAGTCTCTGTTGTTGTATTTTGCACTTCATAATGAACCACACATTCTCAGTGGGAGACAGTCTGGACTGCAGGCAGGTCAGGCCTCTTTCACTAAGAAGTCACACTGTTGTAACATGAGCAAAATGTGTCTTGGCATTGTCTTACTGAAATAAGCAGTGACATCCCTGAAAAAGATGACCTCTGGATGGCAGCATATGTTTCTCCAAAACCTTTCAGGATTAATCAGGCCTTCACAGATTTAACAGTTACCCATGATGCCATGGGCACTGACACACCCCCATGCCATTACAGATGCCGTCTTTTGAAGTTAGTGTTGGTAACAACATGGATGGTCCTTCTCCTCTTAAGCCTGGAGGTCATGACAGCCATGATTTCTGAAAACAATCTGAAATGTGGACTCATCAGGCTTCAGCACACTTTTCCACTTTGCACCAGTCCGTCTCAGATGAAGACAGAGGCTTCTGTGGATGTTGTTGGTATTTGGCTTTCCCTTTGCATGGTCAAGTCTTAACTTGTATTTGTAGCTGCAGCGACAAACTGTGTTTACTGCAGCGGCCTTCCCAAGTGTTTCTGAGGCTGTGTAGTATCCTTTTTACATTCATGACAATTTTTAATGCAGTGCCGCCTGAGGGGTCAACGGTCACGGGCATCCAATGTTGGGTTTCAGCCTTGCCCCTTACGTGCTGGGATTTCCCTGGATTCTCTGAATCTTTTGATGATATTATGGACTGTAGATGGTGAAATTGCTAAATTCCCTGCAGTTTTGTGTTGAGAAATGTAGTTATTAAACTATTGGACTATTTGCCTCGCACAGTTTTTGGGGAAACAAACAAACAAAAGCCATCAAATAAGTCTTGTTTACTAATAAAAGCTAAGATATGTGACCATGATCTCCCTCATGATCTCTTTGTTAGTGGTTGTGATTGTGCTAAAGACAGGACAAATCCATCACAGCTGTAAAACATGTGTGTGCATGGCAGTCACTTTACACCACAGTCATGTATCCAGAAAGTATTCCACATCATGTTCCCACAACCAAAGCTGTTTAGAAATGTGGTAACACAGTGGCATAGTTTGAGTTTTATTACCAGCAGAACATGAACTTCCTCAGCCTTCTTAACCTTACCATGTTTAAATGACCACAGACAAAGAGAATACAATTCAATACAGTCTGCAGTGTGACACAATCTTCAAATACTGTAGCTGCAAATTTAACCAAAATAATTCAGGGATCCATTTTAATCCTGCCGCAAAACCCAGCTATGCATCTCCACCCAGACTTTGAGAAACATTGTCTCAGAGTTGGACGGTGTGGAGCGGAGCAGAGAAGACACAGCAGAAGGAGTATCTGAGCAGCGATTTCCCATGCAGCTCTCATCCTCAGCCCAACTCAAAGCAGCCGCCCCTCCTTCACAAGCCCGTGACCTGCGAAAGCTGAACACACACTCTCTTATCTGATCCAGCACTGGAAATGGAATCCAATTTGAATGTTGAAGTGGGGGCATTTCAGCTTCAGGGTGACTTTACACGTTTACGACCACGGTAGCGTATCGCAACATCACCCACAACACACACGCAGACACACAAGAAGAAGTCGTGAAAAGGAGAGAGGAGAAGGGGAGATTTGAGAGAAGAAGGAGACTGGGAGGGTAAAATTTAATAAAAGATGGATGATAAAGTCATGAAAGAAAAGGAAGGGGAGTGAAGGAGTAAGAGCTCAGGTTGTTCTGAAGTGTTTGAATGCTCTTTCACAGGAATCACAGGAATCAGGTTTTCACATGCAGGGAATTTTCGTTGTTATATTGGCGCATGACAGTAAACACAGTACAAGAAAATATAAAGAAAGGTGAAAACAAGTGTTAAAAGTCATGCAGGAAAAATAAGATTGTGTTTCTGGTATTTAAATGCTTAAAGTAAATCTTATTACAAGAAATATTTGAGTGACAGTTTTGTTTGAGTGTTTTCTTTTTTGAACTTTTTTTCTTAAGTTTGTTGGTTTTTTTTAATTATTCAGGGAAAGGTGAGTAAACATGTTCGATCCTGTAGAATCAGACACATTTTCACCTGAATAATGAATGATATTGACATCTCAGGTAAACACAAACATCCTGACCAATCCCCTTAACCTTCTGACCTTAGAAAAACTGATGTAAACAGTTAAACTCAAGGGCCACTTACTGGCTTTTTCCAGAGCAATCAACTGGATCTCACAGTCTTCTTCAGTGAATGAAGTTTGAAAATTATGGTCACAATTAAAGGATGGAAGCAACCCTTATATATGACCACCTGTTACTCAGTGACTGAAGCTACATATTTGAGTCTTGTGTTGGCAACAAAACCAACTAACTCCGTGATATCAGAGAAAACTGTTTTGTTTTTTGAGGTCTGTTGTGTTGTGTTTTTTTTTTTAATCAATAAATTAGTATGCTGTTTTTATGATTAGCCAATAAATATTTGCTCTATAAAATGTCAGAATGTCAGTTTTCCCATGGGTGGGGATATCTTCAGTCAGAACCTGCTTGTAAGAAATGTTGTCCAACCACGCATTTGTGCTGAATGGCTACGTTCAAAAGTAAAGTGCAGATCCAGCCATCACAGAGAGAGGGAGGAGACATGAAGCTATTCAGCCATATGACAAGCACTTCTGTCAGAGGTTACCAGACCTTAAAAGCCCAAGATGACATTTTTAAATAGCTTTTTTTGTCCAACCAATGGTCCAAAGCCCAACAACAGAAATATTTAGTGTACATCCTCACATTTGGGAAATCGGCCACAGAGAATGTAAGATTGAAAGATTAATGAATTAATTAAAATACTTACTGATTACTGATTAATTGACTAATCACTTCAGCTCTTGCTGTATTAAGATTATTTTGTGTGTATTATAGTTAAGCCTGCAGAGTTTGTGTCTACCCCTTTTGGCAGTGAGAGAAATTACACAAACTGTGGCTCTGTTGCTGTAGCTGCTTCATTGCTACAGTTGCTCCCTACTTCTGCTCTGGCAGAACAGTCAGTGCTGGATGACTTAAAATGCGTCACTACCAGTGTGTACAGTACAGGAATGTCACCTCAGACGCAAAACTCCAGTGTACTGCAAAATACAGAGAAGTTTACCTGGTGGTGATAGGCATAATCAGCATAATGTGAAATCTTTTGACAAGGGCTTGATTTTAATGGACATTGATTTATGCGTTAAAGTCCCACAATTGAAATGCATCCATCTAAATCATAACTGCACTCTCTGGAATTGTTGTTTTTGCTGACCTCCAGTGGTTTAACTTCTGACTTTGCTGCAGTGATATTGAAGTGTACTCACGGATCCCATGACATCACTATTGGCTGTTGTTGCAAGTGCAAAGCACACAATAATGCTGAGCAAAAAATACAGCTCTCAACTCATACATCTATGTGATCAAATGTCTAAATGATGGCGATTCAGTCATTCCTATAGGACAAACCACATCACAAAATCCCAGCCACCAGACCACACAGACCTCAATAATGCGAAAATTACATAGTGCATCACATATGTTCAGCAGAGTTTACGTTAATCACTTTGATAAAGTGTTCTAAGAACACTTAATCTTAATCTTACTCACTTACTTATTCTTTGTTACTGGAGACTTCTAAGTTTAAGTCAGGTAATGTATGTCATCTTCGTTGTGTTTTTTCACTTGAGCATTTAAGAGGGCAACAAATATTTTTGCTGAAATAATAAGAACCGTGTGAGAGGATGTGATCTCAGTTCAACTGAGACTTGTGTGTGTGTGTGTGTGTGTGTGTGTGCATGTGCATTGTGCGTCGGCGTTCTCTGAGCTGGTAGGTGGAGGATTCATGGTTGAATACAGATCGAGGGAACAGTTCTAAGTGCGAGTCCTGCCTGCCAGTTACCATCAGTTGGAACTACAACAATGTTGAGGGATTTCCAGAAAATATTGCATCAAACAAAAGCAACTAGTTAGCTGTAGCTGTGGGTGGAAACCGCTCAGTGACGAGACGCCAAGGGAGACTTAAAACTGCTAGAGCTAACAGACGGTTCACCAGCAAAGACCCAGAAGCACCAAACCACCAGCTCGGTGTGCCTGCTGAAGTGAGACAGTATTGAAAAATTAGTAAATCCCAGCGAGAAAGTTGACAGTTAAAGGGATAGTTTGGATTATTTGAAATGGAATTACTTGAAGTTCTTATCAATAGTCAGTGTATTACCTACAATAGATGACGGTCGGCACAACCTGAGTTTGGAAAAGTAGAGAGGAATACCAGCATGGAGCCTTTTCTGATGAGGAACCACTGTTATATAAGCCGAATATCGGTCTCCAAACCAACCAAACTTCATAGGCAAAATCAGTCATTTTACCTCACAGAACACAGGAGCTGCTGGGCTCGTGCTTCCTGGAGCTCCTAGTTTGTTTGTGTTATTGTGAGACTTCAGAGAATCCAAGCTACCCTTTTTGAAACAACAAAGATCCACAACAACACAAACAAACTAAGAGAACAAAGCAGCAGTTGAACAACAACTTACGTGTTACACCATATAAAATTACTGATTCCGCCTATGGAGTTTACTAAGTTTTGAAAGAGCAACATTTGGCTTATATATTGGTGGTTTCTCATCAGAAAAGCTTTTGTTTGTTTGTTTGTTTTTAGGTGGATCTTTTCTTAAGTGGTTAAAGTTAGTGTTGTTGCTCACCCTGTACACAGCAGTACATTGTTTAGCTTCTGTGCTGGTGCTCCCCTCTGCTTCTCCAAACTGAGAGGATGCCAACTGCCATCTACTGTAGGTAATATACAGACCACCAACAAGTACCTCACACAACCCCACTTCAAACTCTCCCTTTATATTTGCTTTGAGCGACTTCATCATGCAAAGAAAACAGGAGGATTGAAAGAAAGGCTGTAAGATGAAGAAAGTCTGAGCTAAAGACTGGAAAAGTGAGAAACATTAATTGCACGACATTAATTACTGGCTGCCACTAAACAGAGATATCAGCAAGGACATCACAGACTCTGACACATGCAGCAGTGTCTCCGAGGCGCCGTTATACAGTCGCAGGCAGATCATTGTGAGCTTTAGCTAATTAGCATGCCAGACACTTTCACATGCTGTCAGGGTAGAGACACACACACACACACACACACACACACACACACACACACACACACACACACACACACACACTCTAGCTCCCACATACTCGCTGGCTCCTTCCTCCTCGTCAGGCTCAGTTTCTCTCTGTCTGTCTGTCTGTCTGTTTGACTGTCTGTCATGCACACACTCATCCATACTGAGAGATAGTGTAATCTCACGCTGCCATATGCTTAACACAAGTCATTAGCATAGCAGCTGCACCCGGCTAATTAGTTGCATTATTATTCGTGTGTGTCTGTGTCTCAGTAGTCAGTGATAAACTGTGAAATTAAACATGACAACTTTCTCTGTTTAGCGAGCAATGATCTCACTAATCTGGTCGGACAGACACAGCGTGCTCTGACTGTGTGGAGGGTTGATAATGTTTAATATTATGTTTTCTAAATTTATATTATTTCAGGCTGCAGTAAATTACTAAATTCAGAAATTATTGTTTTTTTCTCACTCGGTGCCGTGCATAATAAATGGTCTTTTGTGTTTTCTAGCTTTGCTCAAGTAGTCTCGTCTTTGTTTGTTGTTTGAAAGCTGTTCTGCACAGTTTCTCATATGAGCAGCATAAATCTCATGTCAGCTTTCCTCAGTGCCATGTTGCTGCCTTGTCAAGCAGTAGCTTGACGCAGCGAGGTTTCCTTCCCGTCAGCCGTGAAGGATTCTTGCATCAGCCAGACTGCTGCCTACATTTCATATTCCCACTGATGAATAATCCCATTCATTCCTGAGACATATTTTCAGCCTTTTGTGACGGTTTTAAATTTCGTCTTTGGTGGCGGCTTTTATTTTTGGATGTGCTGTGTTTATTTCACCAGAGAGTTGCATTAAGAATCTGTTTCTAATTAAAACCTGGACATACAATTTGTTCTCTCGTGGTTTAGTGTTTAACTGAAAGTTGAAACATCGAGAAGAAAATAAAAATACACTTTTTTACGCCATATTTGCTCTTTATCGAGACATCCACATGATGTCTAAATCAATCCTGTTAACATGATAAAAATGGAGGTGATGAAAATGCACATGAAGTGAAAGTTAGAGGGGTAAAAATGGATGTGAAATGAAAAATGGAGTGATAAATTATCAAGTGATTTGATTGTTTTCAAAGCCAATTTGATTAAAACATTTGTAATATGATGAGAACAGAGCCATGTTTCGTTATTTTCCACATCTCACATTCATCATTCATGATACAAAAATGCTTTTTATCATTTAAGGAAAGTGGCAGGAGTAACAAGAAAAAACTGAAATAAAATGAGACATGAAATTGTTTAGGAATAAATAATGGAAGTGATGAAAATGTATGTGAATTGAAAAGTAGAGTCATAAATTGTTAATTCGTTTGATAAATTTGATTGACATTCAAACCACATATTGGCTGTGTTCTTAATACATTTGTTTGTTTGTCCAGGTAAAGTCCGCTGGCAGGAATTTGACCAGGATCTGTATGTTGGAGCCACGGTGGTGCGACCGGGTCAGGATCCATATGCCAGGAACAAGTTCAATCAGGTGGAGAGTGACAAACTCCGTATGGACAGAGCCGTGCCTGATACAAGACATGACCAGTATGTATCCCTACAGAAAATCATTAAAGGGATAGTTTGGATAATTTAATGTGGGGTTACAAGGTACTTATGAATTGTCGGTGTATGTACCTGCAGTAGATGGTGGTCGACATGCTCCCAGTTTGGAGAAGCAGCAGGAGTACCAGCATGGAAGTTAAGCAGTGTACTGCTATGGACAGGGCCAGCAACAAAACATATTTAAGCCACTTAAAAAAAAGGTCCACATAAAAAAAACCCCAATACAATAGACAATACAAACAATAATTTAAGTGTACGCTATATTTAAAGTGTTTTCACCATTTTACTTCGTTGTCAGACAGCTTTTTCTCACAGGAAACCACTCTTAAATAAGCCAAATATCACTCTCTTCAAAGCAACCAAACTCCATAGGCGAAATCAGTAATTTCACCTCGCAGAACACGGAAGATGCTGGTCTGTTAGTTTGTGTTATTGTGTGATTTCTGTTTTAAAAGGATTAGTTTGAAGTCATACAGAAAAATGAACCAACTAACAGATTGAGGCAGCGGTGTACCAGCAACTCCAGTGTTCTGAGAGGTAAAATTACTAATTTTGCTCATGGAGTTTGGTTGGTTTGGAGAAAGCATTTTCCTGCTGCAAAGCCTGTCTGATGGTAAAGCATTGAAAATATTCTAAATATAGCATAACCTTAAACTAATATCAACTTTTCTAGGCAGCTAAAATACCTTTTGTTGCTAACCTTGTACACAGCTGTCCATTGCTTAACTTCCGTGCTGGTACCCCTCTTTGCTTCTCCAAACTGGGGGTATCATATGACCCCACATTAAACAATCCTAACCATCCTTTAACACGTGGACACACACAACAGGTGATATGACTGAACCACACTCCTGTCTCTGTTAACCTTTACGGTTGCTTGTGTAAATGCAATGATTGTGTGCGTACATGCTGTCCTTTGCTGGCTGTCTATTTGACTAATTGGTATGAGACAGGATAAGATCTCTTGGAAACTCCCTCTATTGTTGTATATCAGATGAAAGCAGGAAGTAGCAGCAGGCACGCACTGTTCACTGTCTGCTCAATTCATAACACAGACCTCTGCTAATAGCTGTCGATTGTTCTCCTTGTTAAATGGATGAGGAGACAAAAATAAATCATGGCACAATATCTGTTGGATCCCTTTTATTTGCATAATATGTTTTAGTAAGCTTGACTCTTTTGGCTGCCAAATTTTCTTGTTGCCTCCCTAATTATCATGCAGGATATCGCTCATACGCACACAAAAAAAAACAACCTGCCAATTTTATTCCTTGATGCTATCTCAGTCTTGGTCAAATCTAGGTTAAAACTGTTTAGCTTTAAAGCTCCCTGGAGTTTCACTGAGCACAGAATGAGTCTTGTCTCACACCTTTTTTCTTGTCAATCTGCAATGTTTTCTTTTATAAAACATTTAAAAGTTGAAAGTGAAGTAAAGTTCATTTTGGGCAAATGTTTCAACACTAAAGCCTATCAGTATTTCAGTATTTAAACAGTTTATACTGACCTTAAAAGATGTAAATGTTTGAACAATACTTGTTTTTTTAATATATGGCCTCAAAATTTATCCCCACCTCTATCCCATCCTATCAGGAACTCTTTGTGGAAAGTGGCTGAATTTGTTGTGGAAGTCAGAGTGTGAAGTCTGGTCTGCGTGTATTTAACTCCTATGGTGCACAGTAGTGTCTGTTTTACGGGTTTCCAAGTGAGAGATTGTGGTTTCACCTGTTGAGCCAACAAGAACGCTCTAAAATACCCTGAACCTGTTCTTCAAAGAACAGAGAGGTATTTATTTTCATACCCTGAGTGAGAGGAAGACACCCTCACTGTAGTTTGCTTTTGTTTCCTGGCTGAGCCTCAACCTGCTCTGAGAGAGACAAGAACATTATGGAGAAAAGGAAGGTTTCCTCTTAAGGGTATTTTTAAGTTTTCATCTTCATTAGTTTTTTTTTTTTAACATCGTTCCTTTTTGGCTTTCTGTCAAATAAATAATCACTTGAGTGTTTCAGCAGGAGGATTAGCAGCACTTTCATTGCTGTTCTTAGTTTCTACATTTTAATAGATTTGTTAACATTTTTGAAGTGATGCTGAACTCGCTTTTATAATCTATGCAACACAATGAGCCCCATGCAGGAACCACTCATACAGCCAAATTGGTTCTTAAGTGGAACATATGAGTGATTTAGAGAATTTGACAGTTTTCTGGCATTCAGAATTTTCTCATTCATTTGAATTAAATATATGTGTAGGGGTGGCTCAATACCACTTTTACATGTCTGATACCAGACATACCAGATACCACAGCCTTGGGTATCTGCTGATACCAATACCAATCCAATACCATCATTTTTTTTCCTCTTTTAAACAACTGAGCTGTTAAATACATTTTTACAGATACATGTTACTTTAGTTAGCCATCTAAAAAGCGTGATGCTCAGTCTGCGAAACAAATATTCTACTCCAGTGAAAGAAGAAATATACAGTGCAATACTGCTGCTTCTTTTTATTTAAACTTTTTCACACAGAGAACTTTTAGCAAGATTTCTGATAGGTCCGCACAATTCAAACATTCAAAATGACCTTTAAAGCTGCTCCAAGGAGTTTTAAACTGGTTATAAAACTGTCTCATTTTAATACTGATGCCTCTATATGAGCTTCCTAAGAAAAAGAGACCATCAGCAAGAAGACCGGCTATACAGTTATTCCTAATGCCAACCACCAGGTCAGATTCTCATCAGAAGAAATAAGCCTCTGTGGCAACATTATAGTGAATTGTATGTCAGCCAGTTAAAAAGAAGCAGGAGGAGATTTTTATTTTGATAATTTTATTTGTAACATTATATTTTGCTTTTAAAGTAGAAAAAATAGTATTTTTGTCCACAGAGACCTCCAAAATCAACAAAATATGAATATTCCCTGTAGTAGCTTTAAATAAATTGTATAAATAACACAGCTGATATTATAACAGCACTGTTAACAGGTGTCATTTGCGTTTTAGCTGCTGGTCAGGTGATGTGACACGTCTCTCTCCACAACATGTTGCTCAAAGTTTAGTTGAGCATTTCCATGATGGTTCAGGCTAATGGATCGTATCAAATTATATCCTTCCATCCCCACCATCTTCTTTTTTTCATCGGTGGAAAAGTGATATATTTCATCTGAAATCTTAATTTCATAATCAAAATGAATTTGGAGTTTAAATATGACACCAAAATCTACAATCTATCTCTTTTTTACTCTTTGCTGGTTTCAGCCTGATGAATACCACCTGTTCATGAGATTTGATCATTAGCATAATCAGTGTCCTCCAAAACTGCCATTTAAGGCTGACTGCTCTGTTTGTGGGCAAATCTCATAACCAGGAATGTTAACAATTTACAACAGCTTTTTCCAGTTAAGAGGTTTTGGTGAATCTTGGAATGAGGAAAAAAGTGAGAGTGGTTTATGATGAGAATAACTTATTTTTAGCTTTTGTTTTTATTGATTTTGAGAACAGGCACACAGAAAAAAGTGGTATAGTTCAGTATCACATTGGTTATAAGCATTAAGGGTTGTTCTACACACAGCACCAGTATACATCAAATTATATCTTCTCAAGACACAAACATTTGTTTATGTGACAGTAATGATGTTCCAGCCAAACAGAATCCAATTAAAGATGAGTCCACACAGATCCAGGAGCAGGACGCAACAGATGGGTACCACAGAGTCACGCACAAGGGGTCAAGGTCGTGTCTGTCCATCTATTTCCATACACTTTACACCGGCTTTGGTCAAAACTCAGAGGGAGGAAAAGCAACAGACATTGTTTGCATTGACAGATATTGCAACATCTTTACATATCCATCTCCACATATGCTTCCCATAATTCAACACAACATGGTGTCACACAGATGGAAAAAAAAAGAAGGTTAAAGATGTGCACAAAAAGGAAGCTAGCATAATGTGTGATTCATGAAGGCAGTGGTCTGGACTCACTGATATATTGACCTGACTCAGACAGCCCGAGCCATTAGCCCACTAAAAGAGCAGCAATGTGTCTCCTATTGATCTGCAAGTGATGTGTCATTTGCACAGCATGTAGCAGCCGGAACCGCTTCATCAGAGCTTTCAGCACAAGATCAAAAGAACTTATAACACACACACATACACACACACGCTAATTAGTATTTTTAGCAGTACAAGAAATGTCCAGGTCAATTGATGATTGAAGTAGCTCCATATCGACTGTTTCCAGGCTTTTAAAGCCACTTCTGCTCTGACAGATGTAGTTCAGGGACAAAAGGACCACTCGTATCATCATACACACAGACAGCTCAATGACAGTGTATACTGTGCCTTCAGTATGTACTGTACATTTCAGACAGTGCATACTGTACATCTGGTACGTGTTAAAGCATAAAGTGCTAAAGAAACCTCCCTCTGTTGGCAATAGTCTTCTAGGTGAAGGTTCAGTTCTTGAAACAGGATTTTGGATTGTTTCTCTACCCCCACACACATCTGTTCATGTTATAGACACTCAACTAAAATATAAATGTAAAACTTTTGTTTTTGCTCCCACTTTGCCTGAGTTTAA
Source organism: Lutjanus erythropterus (assembly GCF_056507025.1). Classification (NCBI taxonomy): domain Eukaryota; kingdom Metazoa; phylum Chordata; class Actinopteri; order Lutjaniformes; family Lutjanidae; genus Lutjanus; species Lutjanus erythropterus. The sequence goes on from NC_139317.1 coordinate 28,847,120, forward strand.
GTAAAAAAAAAAAAAAGACTTTTTCTGTGCACACAAAGGGTTTGTTTCTTCTAGATTTTGCTAACAAATTTGTTAAAATGCATGAAGTTTTTTCCCCAGAGGGCAAAGTCATGACCCTACTCTGCCTCTGATTGGTACTTGTTGCCTTTGTGGTTGGTTAATCAGAGGCAGTGTCATGACTTTGCCCTCCTTGGAAAACAATTTGGTATCTGTAGCCTGATGTGAAACAGCCATCACTCAGTTTCTAATAAATGTCTCTTTTAAGATCAAACTGCTGCTGTTAAACCAGCTTCTCCATATGGCACACATGTCAGGTGGAAATAAAATAAAAAGTCCTAACTAGCCCATCCCCATAGGAAAACCTTGTTTGGTTCCTTGTAGAACCTTTTATCAAGGTTGTACTTGGGACCCTGTCACAGGGTTCTACCTTGAACCCAAGAATCCTTTTATAGTCCAAGGGTTTTATCTAGAACCCACCCAGGGGGATCTTTTGAGAACCCTTTTATATTATAGTAGAAATAAATATTGACAAAAGAATTCTTCAAGGAATTTAACAACCATCTCCAGGGTTCTGTTCAGAATGTTTCCACCTCTAAGGATGCTAACGAGAACCCACCCAGAGGCCTCTTTGTATTTCAAGAACTGTTTCCTCCGCAAAGGGTTCTTTGGATGAAAACCTCAGTCCTTCAGAACGAACCTTTTTGGATGCCTTCTGTCTGAGTGTATCTTGGAAAAGTGCACACTAACACGGATTTTAATGAATTTGTCAACAGAATTTAGAAGAAATAAACCTTTTGTGTGCACAGAAGGTCTTTTGCTTCAATTCATAAAAAATGGGAACGAAAACAAAAGTGTTGCATTTATATTTGAGTGAATATATCAAGTGAGTGTCTACAGGGTGTCACAAGAGGGCTGAACAGATTGGTTGTATGTTAATGTGGGAAGGAAGGCATCCCACAGTGATGAATGCCCCATTTTTTCCTCCTTATCTTCTCTTTGGCTTCTCGTCTAATGTCGTGTACCATCACCCATGTTTGTCACTCTTAAGTCGGGGTGAGGATTTGTCTCTGTTGGACACACACACACATATACACCATCTCGGGAGAGTTTTGCCCTGCAGTGTGTAAAACCCACTGTCAATCCCAGCTTCAGCAGAGCATTACTCAGTGTGTGTGTGTGTCTGCATCTTCATGTGTATGAGTGTGTGTGCTGAATCCTATTTATTGTATTTATGTATTCAGAATGTGTTCAGGGAGCAGTTCCAGCTTGCAGCTTTGTTCACATGTTCGGCTGTGCGTGGAGTGTTTGTGTGCATTTGTACGTGTGTACAATTTTATTTATTTGTAGGCGTTTATCTTTTTTTCATTTTGTATTTTTTCTGTCTTCTTTAGTCCTAATTTTTGTGGTTTCTTGTGTGTGTAGCTGCAGACATAAACAATGGAAGTCAGACCTGCCGGCCTCCAGCGTCGTCATCACCTTCCACAACGAAGCTCGCTCTGCTCTGCTGCGGACTGTGGTCAGGTAGGTTAATGATGTATGTGATTTTCCACTTTAAATTAGTTGGCTGAAATTCTTTTTTGTAAATACCTTATATATCTCTAAAGATCGCCTCCCTCTGTCTCTCTGTTTAGTGTCCTGAAGAAAAGTCCTCCGCACTTGGTCAAAGAGATCATTCTGGTTGACGACTACAGTGATAATCGTCAGTATTTCACACAAACAAACCTAATCAGATCAGTGTGTTAAATGTGATGTATGTGTCATCTTTACACCTGCTTTGTGTGTGTGTGTGTGTTTCAGCGGAGGATGGAGCGCTGCTGGGGAAGATTGAAAAAGTGCGCGTGTTGAGAAACGACCGCAGAGAAGGTGATTAGAACAGGAAGAGAAGAAAGTTTCATATCCCAAAGCCATTATTTTCCCATGTTAGTTTTAAGGGGGTTGAATGTGTTTAGTTGCAGAAGTGTGTGTTTGAATTTCCTGTTTTGTAACTGATGTTTTCTTCAGGACTGATGCGTTCGAGGGTTCGTGGTGCAGACGCTGCTACGGCACCAGTCCTCACCTTCTTGGACTCTCACTGTGAATGTAATGACCACTGGTTGGAGCCGCTACTGGAGAGAGTGGCTGAGGTACGTACATATACATGCACACCTACACACCTACACACACACACACACACACACACACACACACACACACATACACTCACAGAGCATACAAAGATAGTGAAAGATGAACAAGCCCAACCAGAAAAACCATGAAAGGACAAAAGACATTTTTGTGTTGTGATGTTAGGAGAGATTTTTGTGTCTGGTCTTACTGGAAGTCTACATTTGACTTCCTTCTTTCTCCATAAACTGCCTGTCTGTTAATTTGTTGCAATCAATGCAGTTTTAATACAGTTTTTTGGTCTACTCTCTCTCTGTCAGCAGGGTTTGTGCACTTTAGAGTTGAATAAAGTTATACTTCCATCTTAACTGTGTTTTAACAGAAAAGCCAGTAACACAGTGGAAATGCTTCACTGTATGAAGATCCTTGAGACTGTATGTCGGTGTTTTTAAAATGTGCTCTGTTACAGAGCTCAAAATTGTAGTGGCTCATATCTGTAGTGGCATTTGTTTTCTCTTTCTCTCTTTCACTTAGAGGTCAGAGGTCAGCTACAAAGCCGCTCCCCTGCAGCTGTTAGTCAGTCATTGTCTTGTTAACAGTCATGTGAAAAACAAGAAGCACATGACATGGCTTCAATAACATGTCTGGACTAACATGTTTGGACTCTTTCAATATGAAATCACAGTTCTACAGCTATAGAAATTTTGTTTTTTGATCTGACATGGTTAAAAAAATGTTTGTATTAGAATTCAAATGTGATGTAAAAGTTAAATTCTATATACCAGTACTTCAGTAGATTAAGACTTTTATTACGAGCATGAGAGTCAAGTGTTCCCAAGTTTTTTTTTTTTAATATCTCAAGACCCAAAAGAGAAATTTAGCCTCACTGTAACCTAAACAAAAAAAATACAGCATGTCATGAAATGACACATCTACATTTCTAAACTGATAAAGAACACAACAAACCACAAATTTAAAATGTGTATATGACTAATCAAACTTTTACTTTTACTTTGAAAGAGATGCAGGAAGTGTGAGTTTGTATTCACAGCGTAATGCAGTAACTAACAGGACTAACAGGAGTGGACTGAAACAAGCCGTTGTACTAAAATATTGTAGCGGCGGCCCACATTTCCCATCATGGCTGGATTGAGTTGTTTAAGTTTGCTGCTTTTTTGTTCCACAAAGCAGATTTAACTTTTTTGTTAGTGCTTGTTATTACACAGCCTTGTTAAATGCTTACTACTACCAGTACTACTAGTATTGTAGTATTGTAGTAGTACTGAATTATTACTTCAGGAAATTCGGTATGTATTTTTGACCCAATAAAAACGGGCAAGTTACCAATTTTGGGTCCTGACCCTGAGTTTGAGAAACACTGGTGAGAGATAGTGTACATCAAGTGTACTTGGTTTTAAAAAACAGGCTTCTCACAGGTTTATGTTTCTTTTTTTTCTAACCACAGGGAGCTTTAAAAGAATAATCCTTAAACAAAATAAACATAATCTGAACTGTGTTAGACATAATCAGTGTGGTGATATTTAAAGTGAAGTCTTTTATTTTGATGACTTGAGTTGAAACTTGATCTCAGTGTGAAGTAGGACAGTGTGTAAAATGGAGGTCGATTTTTAAATATTCATCTGATACGAATGGAAATGGTCCGATTCTGCGTTTGATCCTCCCAAACTTGGTGTTTTGTCGTTCTCGATGCCATATCCAAAACATTTTGCTATTGGAGCAATTGACTTTGCTTTTATTTGCTGTAGTTGCACGTCTGAATAATAAATCACTCAATGCAACAAAAGAAAGAAGAAAAAAATGCGATGTGTGTGGGTTAAACCCTTTTGTGTCATATTGAAATGTCTCAACCCAAAATAAACAAGCTCACTCAGTACCTGGAAGCTTGATTCTGTTATTGTCGTTGAGGCCATTTGAGCAATCCTTTCTGTAAACTGCTGTGTGATGTGGCTCTGTGGGTTTCTGCTCAGGCTTTGATTTGTTGTGGAGTAGACACAGCTTTATAAACACAGTGATAAACCAAATATAAAAGATAAACTAAACATATGAATCATGATGTTTAGGAAAATATTTGCTTCTCGGTGTCATCTGTAGCTTTGCTTATTTTTTATTTGACAGGACTTGTAGTGGATATTTATTAATGAGCCAGATTTCCTGTTATTCCCATTCTGAGTTTGTCTGGAGCCCAAAAAAAAGTCCTAATTAATTATTTTGTCTCTGTCCTTCCCTCTCAGGACAAAACCAGAGTAGTTTCTCCAATCATTGATGTTATCAACATGGACAACTTCCAATACGTAGGAGCCTCGGCCGATCTGAAAGGAGGTACAGTACACAAGTAGAGAGGTACATGAACACGCATTTGATGTCCTGTGTGTTGGTGACATTTTTAGAGGTTTCTTAGCAGTTTTAATGTCAATGCTGCTGTGTTCTAGCAGCATTAACAGCTGTTGTTTTGGCATCTAGCGCTCTATTTCATGAACAGTTAAAGTGATAGTTCGCCCAAAAATGAAATTTCACTCAATATCTACTCACCCCTGGCTAAAAACATGGTGTAAATGGTGTCTTTTTGGGTCAAGTTTTAATGTCGCAGCTTACACCACACGAGCAGTATGGAGACATTTTGCAGGGTTTTTTGTGTTCTTTTTTTTACATTTTAAAACTGGTCTAAAACTCCCGTCCGGCTTTGTCATTTGATGTGATTGGTTGAAGTTAGTGTCGGATGAGATAGACAGATGATTCGTTTTATCACTGCCAAGTGTTTTTTTTTTTTTTTTTTCAAGTGTGTACCCTTTTCCAAACATTTTCTAAGAATGGCTTCCCAAATGGTTCTGTGTAACAAACCATTTTGCGTGTCAGGTTATTAAAATAGGGCCCAGGTTTAAAAGTACCAAAATGACCCTTTTGGTGCATTCAGTTATGTCAGTATGTTAGTGTTCACAATACAGTTGCTTGTGTGTTGAGTGTGGCGTTGATGGACACTGTTCTTCCATAATGCAGTGCATAGCTGAAAAGGAAGAGATACTCAAAGCTGGAAAAAAAATCAAACTACTTGTGGACAGTGGTGAGACAGCCCATTTAATCCCTGAGTTGATATTGAGTGGATGAATGAATGAAACCTTTATTGCCCCGAAGGGGATTTGTTATGCACAATGAGAATAACAGAACATCAGCAACCAAATAATACAACAGAAAACAAAAGCATCAAAAGAAACATTATACAAAAGGGGAATTTTTTTAGGAAATTCGTAAAAGACATCAAGTGCATGTTCATGTTCAGGAAGCTACCAAATTCAGACCATGTGATCGGAGCTTGCTAAGTAGCTGAATGCTGCATTAGACAAAGGATGTGATGCTTCTTTTAGTCACATCCTGGGCATGTTATACCTTTGCCCTGAAGACAAAAGTAAATATTCAGTCCATAGAGGTTGCAGTGGGTCTGCTATGATCTTGAAGGCTCTCATGTGCGTGTCAGCCACATTTTACTTTTATTTTACTCACCGCCATAATCAATATTTTTATATTACCAATGGATCAAATGACTACATGTCGCATAAAGAAGTCACTTGTAGTGATGAACCCACAGAGAATTATCACCTGACTCTGCAGCCTACCTCAGCTCTTCATAGAGGTTCAGTCTGTTTCACCTCATTGTTTGGGTTTTTATGGCCGCAACATTTGTTTTGTTTTGGTTCAGTCTCACTCCTCTCATGGCGTTGTTTTCAGCCACAGCAGGCGGCTGTAAAAAAAACACTGTGTGTGCTACCTGCTCAGCCCCAGAAAACAGACTGACACAGTTAGAAACTAGCTGGTGAGCAGAGTGGAGCATTTAGCAGCTAAAGAGCCAGATATTTCCCTCAGGAGTTAGTGGATGAAATGCATGAAATCAGTTTACGCGTCCAGTATTATTCCTTGTTTGTATAAAATTGTATTTTATACTATCCCATCCTATACTTTCTAGTATTGGGACAGAACTACATACATTGTCAGGTTTATGGACTGGACTCTCTGCTGACACATGAATACATCACAGACACATGAACTCAGCTGCAGCTGTACCCAGTCAACTATTATCAACCTGCCAAATCTAATTATATAACCAGACTGCTGATTAATCCCTACCAACGTCCGTAATGATGTTGTTCTGTCATCCTCTGTGTGTGTGTTTATGTCGATAGGTTTTGACTGGAATTTGGTGTTTAAATGGGATTACATGACTCTGGATCAGAGACGAGCCAGACAAGGCAACCCAATTGCCCCCATAAAGTAAGACAGTCTCTCTCTGAGACAAAACCACTCACACATCCACCTAAGTAATTATACACGACTGAAACACTTTGTTTGCCAGTTCCCACCAACTACTAATCTCACTCTTTTCGGCACTCTATCCTCCTGCCCCTGCTGTCTCTCTCTCTGTCCCTGCAGGACTCCAATGATAGCAGGAGGTCTATTTGTCATGGATAAGGAATACTTTGAGCAGCTGGGAAAGTACGACATGATGATGGATGTATGGGGCGGAGAGAACCTGGGTGAGTGCTGCTATGGTGCAAATGCAGATTCAGTAGAGTCACAGTGGAGCATGAAGTCAGAAGAGTCACAGCAGACAGATGACAGTGGTTAGGAGATGACTTATGACACAGTAATGGATATCAGAGGAGCGGAAACAAAATTAAAAATAGTGCAATTAAGAGTCAAGAATAAAGTGGCAGGTTAGAGAAAATAAACTAAAACTGGTGTCAACATTTACCATCAAAACACTTTGCTGCTGTGATGTTTTTCACCCCGACTGTCCCATTTCCTTATGATGATCAGGCTCTAAAGTTGACAGATGTGTCAGTAGTTTTACCAGAGGTGTTAAAGAAATACTCTGACATTTTGGGAAATCCAGTTATTCCCTTTCTTAAGAGAGTTGGGCAAGATTAATACCAGAGGTCTCATGTTTTTAAGTTAATATGAAGCTAAAGCCAACAGTTAGTTCGCTTAGCTTAGCAGAAAGACTGGAAACAAGGGGCCAATGGTAACAAAATCTGTCTATCAGCACCTCTAACTTTCAGTAATTTACATGTTATATCTAATTTGATAAATTCAGACAAAAATTAGAGAGTAAAAATAGTGGTTGAGGCAGTATTCAGATCCTTTACTTGAGTAAAGATACTAATGCCATACTGTAAAATACTCTTTTACTGTAAATGTCCTGCATTGAAAATGTTACTTAAGTAAAAGTACGTACGTTTCATCAGGAAATGTACTTAACATATTAAATTTTACTGTTGTAGTTGGTTAAGGTGGGGCTCATTTCAGGATTATTTTGTATAGGACTGCAACTAATGACTAATTTCATTATGAATTAATCTGCTGACTCTATATTATGGTCAGAATTAAACAGAGCTGAAAATTACTCCTTCAATGGCCTTTCAAATCTTACAACGATTTGATTTGCTGTAATTTTAATTTGAGACTAGAATTGTAGCAAATCATACAATCTTCATACAATCTTCACTATAAAGTAAAAATGACTTAAATGACTAATCAATTATCGAAACAGTCGCTAAATACTTTTTGATAAAGGACAAATCAACTAACTGATCAACTAATTAACAAATGGTTTAAGCTCAATTTCTAAACTCTGTAGGGTAGTTTAAGTTTTTGCATCATCTTTTAACGGTTCTTCATATGTTTGATTTGCAAAGTGAAGAGTATTGAAACTTTCAGATCAGTGTTGTGCAGTAGATTTAGAAAGTAGTCTAAAATGCAAATACCCAAACAAAGTACAAGTGCCTCAAAATTGCACTCAAGTTCAGTACTTCAGTAAAAGTACATATTTACTTTCCACCACTGTGTATAAATAACAATTTGTGTTTTTAGGGAGCCTTTGTGCTGCACTGTTTCTTTGGCAGGGGCTGATACAGTAGGTGGACGTTGTTTGGATAGAGTCAGGCTTGCTGCTCACATCTATTTCCAGTCTTTAACTAAGCCAAGTTACTGACTGCTGGCTGTACCTTCATAGTTAGATGTATTCTGATGTATGGTATCTGATCTAACTTTTGGCAAGAAGGTAAGGATAATTCCCTAAATGTTGAACTATTCCTTTAAATCTTCAGCAGGTTCACATTTGTAATTTCTTCCCATCATAAGCATTTTTGGCTTAAAGAACAACAGATATCAGTTTCCATTCATCACGGTCTCTTGAGATTTGATACTAAAGTAGCAGTGATGATGTGTTTGTCTCACGCTGTGATCAACTCATGAGCTCATCTACGGTTTCCATGCCAAGAAGGTGATGAAGATGAGAAAATCCTTCGGTAATTTGGTGGTCATAGCTGGGTAAAAGAGCCTACAGTTGATCTCAGAAAATTACAGTGTTAATGTGATAATGATTATAGTCAGTATTGAGGGAAAATAACCACAGTGTACACAATGGAGATCATTTGCAAACAGCACAATGATATAATAATAGCCGTCTCTCCCTGTTGCTTTTGTCTGAATGCAGTTGGGAAATCGTTGAGAATAAACAGAATGATTCATGCTTCTCTGGAGACGGAAAAATGAATCAGAACTGGATTGACACTTCAGATTCTGGTTAACTTGTGTGCTCATTTAGACGGCATTTATTCAAATCCAGATGATGTTGGAGCGGGAACCTGACAGTATCAACACTCTGCAAACATTCATGAGGTGCAGATGTTCTGAGTTAACTTCAGCACAAGACTTCTTACACGCTGCTTATAATAATTCACTGTGACACTTTTATTGAACAGTTTGTTAGAACAACTGTGGGAATGGACAAGCCTTATGACCCATGCTTGTGTATATGTTTGTGTGTTTCAGAGATCTCGTTCCGTGTGTGGCAGTGTGGTGGTAGTCTGGAGATCATCCCCTGCAGCAGAGTCGGCCATGTCTTCAGAAAGCAGCATCCATACACCTTCCCTGGAGGCAGCGGGACTGTGTTTGCAAGGTAGCACACATTCATGCACATTCTTGTATATCTATACTTGTGAGCACCCTCACTGACATGTTAGACTCCACAGCCCCTTTCCCTAACCTTAACCATAACAACTAAATATGTAACCCCAGCTAACCTAAGTCTTAAAACCACTTTTGATCCCTCAAACAGCCTTTGAGGGTCTGTCTAAAAGTGAGAACCAGCCATTTTTCAAAAATGTCCTCGCCCACAAGGTCTAAAACTCAAATTGGTACTCATAAATATAGATTGTACAGATTCACACACACACAAAAGGTTGAGGTCTCATTAGCTCCAGGTTCCACCCATCATGTTTATTCACTTAATTACAGAACAATATTTCCCCATTACACACGTCATATCTGGTTATTCCAGTGGTTCAACTGGGGGACACGCCCCCCTGTGGGGGTACTGGGCTGCTGCAGGGGGTGTGGATGAGCAGGGGAGAAAGTTAAATGATAATTTATGTAGGAAAGATAAAACAAACAAGAATTGGCTAATGCTATCATGCTGATGTGTATTTAACTAAAATTCAACCTTTATCAGCTGCTTCCCTGGGACCCTGGGACCAGGGAGCGGGAACATTTTTCTGCCTCTGAAGGGGGCATGCTAGAAAAAGTTTGGGAATCACTGGCTTGGTCTATACTGGATATCTTGTGCAATGATGGCATATTTTTGTAGGCCAAGCTGGTAGTTGGTGTTGCTTTGGTTCCCTTTACAAAAAGCCAATGGCCAAAGCCTTTTTTTAAGACATTAACAGCTTCAAAATGTAGTGGGGTATTTACTTTAATATTTTATGTTGTAGAACAAAACATGGAAATCCCTTAAGCTTTATTTTAGGCTTATAACCAAAACCCCATTAAAAAACAATGAGGGCATCTGAGTTGCAAATACGTTAATTCATTTTGGGTTTTAGGACAAATTCCTGCAGCCCTCACTTATCCATTAATGCTATAATATGTAACATTTCCATATTAAAATGTCGGAAAACGCTAAATATTTTGTTGAGTTGTGTACTAGAATTATTCCAAATGTTTCCGACAACGTTCAAACTCAGAGAGATCAGTAATTTATTCAAGGTAACAGTGCGTTTTCTACAAGTTGCTAGTTCTTCTAACTTGGGTGGCTGTGAAGCAACATCATGATTTTTTATTTTTTGAGATATAATGTAATCATGATTTCCTTTGATAATATTTTTTTTTCATTTTAGTTGATTACTTTCCCTCTATACAACTCAGTTTTCAGACTTCTGTTTATACTGAAATTATTTCTGAGTTTGGTCCCCTAGTCTTTTGTATCCATTGCTGTTGTAAACACTGGGACATACATTATTGAGTTTTACTACAGCTCTGAGAATTAAACCAGTGTTGGATAATTAAAACCAAGCACTGACAATTAAAAAACAATTAAAAAGTAATCAGATGGAAAATTGGCTTCAAATTTACAAAGAATGCTCTTCTTCAGTATAAAAAGTCTATTTTTTTGTGTGTTGCCCTTTAGAACTCTGATACATGTGACAAAATTATCACTGAACATCAGTTATGGGGAGCATGAATCTGTGTCTCCAACCCTCACGGCCCTGAAACTAAAATAAATAAATAAAAACAATAACAAAGAACTTAAAGTAGCTGTGGCTGGAAAAAAAAACAACAAGTGAAGGGCATATTAGACCAATGTGTGGAGAATCTTTGGAAATCAGCTTATCACGCTCTTAAGTTGGCATCTGAAACAGTCGTTCTGATGCTGAGCGCTTATTGTGATGCCTGTTCAGTGGCAGATCTACTCTGCCAGCTGCAGCTGAAAATGACTAAATGTTTCCTGACAGCTGTGACTGACAGAGATGCTCATTCAAGGTGTAGAAATGGATCCAGCAGAACACAGAGAAACAACACTGACATCTTGATAATACTTACAGGCTGGGTTGCACCCACAAGAACTGATTTTTAGACCAGATTAAATCATGGTTTAACTTAAACCATGTAACCATGTTAGATCAAACTTCAAAACTAGTTTAAAATTAAAGTTTTTCCCTGCTATTTTATACATACTAGGTCCCATCAGCAACCGTTTCAGAACTTTATTATAACATGTTGGCTCTGGATATGACTCGGCTTCCTGTGGACACGTTCCAACAATGTCACTTAATAATAATAAAACTGAACGCCATCTCAAACATAACTGCATAATGCTTCTCAACAATTCCAGATATTATCATTTATTAATTGATGGGTGCAGTGCTGTTCTTATGTACCACCCTCAGCAATGGAGACTCACAAAATGGAGCAGCTTCATCGCTGCTTTGAGGCTGCTTCTGTTCAGTGTCTCGCCCTTCAGTCTGAATAAAACACCCAAACACCCTCTGGGGACCCTAGGGAGCTACCAGACAGCACCTGTTTTGTCTGCTTGGATGACTTTATAATTGTTCTGGGAGCTGCATTTCCCAAATATCCAACTTACATATATTGGACATGTGGAGACAGAACCAACGTACAATCAATGTGAAGAAAAGCCCCTCTAGACTTCATACAAAGCTCCTTGTAGTGTGAGCTGTCTGCTGCTGGGGTGCACATGGATCAGGATTAAGTGCAGAGATTCATGCATTTAAAGTCATACATTATACATGTAAGAAAATAGTTGCTGTTAACATGTGAAAACACTGAGAACTATGTAAAACTGAATTGTGGAGTTCAGGATGTGTGTTCAGGATTTTTTTGGCAGTCCTAAAACATTAGTCACTGACGTGCTGGAGCCGTGGTCTCCCAACACTAACAACACTGCCTCCCCCTCCCACGGTCAGTTACAAACTTAGATTAGGTAACTTTCTCAATCCAAATCAGTCCAGCAGTTCACATCAGCTCACTTCAGTTCCAACGACCTGACCTGAAAAAAAAAAATCCTGTCACTGTCTTTAAGCTCTGGTGGCTCAAGCAGGTCTGGTCATGTCCAAAAAAGACAGAGCGTCCATGTTTCAGATCATTTTCAGGTCATAGCGTTTTTTTCATGATTTTTAGATCTAACTTTACATACTTAGCAATTTTTTAATCATTCAGTTTTGTCTGATTAGTAACACATGTTTCTGTGGGGTGACAATCTCAGAACACACAGTTATTATTGCTTTACACAAACATTAAAGGCAGTTTGCCAAAGGGCGGCCCAGTTCATAACGTAATGCTGTTTGGGCCTCGGCATGGAAAAGTTTGGGAGCGCTTGCTATAGAATACAACATGGCTAAATGCAGCACTTAATAACAGTATATGTCTAGTGTCCTAGACAAAAGCAACAAAGGCAGCTTTCCATACACATTTGCAGATTCACATTCTGTACCTGTCTGGAACAGAACATACAGTTTTATTTATGAATAATTAGATGATTTAAAAGACATTCTATCATGTCTTTCCAGTCAGACATGTCATAATGTCAAGTGTCAGACATTGAAAATCCCTGATACAGAAAGAATATATGAGCAGGTTGAGCTCTGCTGACTACTCTACTTGAGCTGACGCATGGTCTGACAGGACTGTTACGTCATCAGAAAAAATGGAAATTCGACAAAATGTCATTGGACCTCATGTCAACACTTTGCTGTGTTTGGCAAGACACACACAGATATACACACACACACACACACACACACACACACACTCACACACACACATACACGCTAGAAAATAACTGGAAAAATAAACACACATTCACATTTGTCTGTTTAACCAGTGGAACTCTGCCCTCTTATGGCTGCAGAGATGTATGAAAAACTGACGAGTGAGAGCAGAAGACTGTTTGTAGCTCTGTCAGTTTAGTGACATGTGTTTCAGCCACCACAACACACAGAGACTCTCTTGGTCTTCCTTTCACCCTTATTTTTCTTCCCTCACCTGTCCCTCAGGAACACGAGGAGAGCAGCAGAGGTCTGGATGGATGAGTATAAAAACTTCTACTACGCTGCTGTCCCCTCAGCGAGAAATGTCCCCTATGGAAAGTAAGTGCCATGATGTATGAGCCCTACAGGAGCTAGACAGCGTAATGTAGCTAGATCATAAAATTACAAAGGCAGCCACATGAATGGGCACTTTAATTGGATTGCCAATTAGCAGTGTGTCAGCCATAAAAGAAGTTGGTTACCCCTTTTATTAATGTGACATGTGGCAGTTAATGTGTCTTAAAAGAGGGCGAAGAGTCAGTGCTGATCAAAAGACTGCCATGTTATTTGACGTGCTGAAGGGATTAGTGTTAGATTATGACAGCATACACCAAAGCAAAAGAACATGATGGACACAAATGGCACTGGTGAAGAGGAGCAAGGATCAGATGGCAAAGCTCCATGAAAAAAGGGGTAGATGGATATTAAACCGGCTAGTTTCAGAGGTTTTAAGCTGTGTAGGGATGGTGATGTCTTTCAGATGGACTGGCATCTGAACATTTGTGGTCTCCACAAGATGAATCTGAATGACTTTGGTAAAGAAAAGGCTGATAACACAGGTGACAGCTCAGGAGCCTAACAGTATTATTGGGTCCATGTATTTTTTTTTTCTCTTACTTTATTTCAAATTCAAAGGGGCTTTTTGTCACAGGAACAGATGATTACATTGCAAAAACAAGTGTGAAATATAAACATAAACAGAAGAATTTGGATTTTTCTAATCAAACTGATAAACTTTTTGTTTTGTTTTTTTTGTAAATTTACACTCATTCTGAATTTCACGCCTGCACCATGTTTCAAAAAAAAGTTGGGACAGGGGCATCAAAAGTCTGGGAAAACTGTGAAATGCTCAAAAAATAACACCTGTGTGGAACATTTCACGGGTAAACAGGATAATTGATAAGCAGTATCATGATTGGGTATTAAAGCAGCATCCTCGAAAGGATGTCGGTCACAAGCATGGATGGGGCGAGGTCCATCACCGAAGTGCATGGGCAACTAGTCCAGCAGTTTAAGAACAACGTTTCTGTGGTTTTGGAGAAACAAATGCTGCCATCCAGATGACATATTTTCCTGCCATTCCTGCTTATTTCAGCAAGACAATGCCAAGACAGATTCTGCATGCGTTACAACACTGTTGCTTTGTAGCAAAAGAGTTCAGGTACTCGACTGTCCTGCAGTCTAGACCTGTCTCCCACTGAAAATGTGTAGTGTATTATGAAGCATAAAATCCCAGACTGTTGAGCACTTGAAGTTGTATATAAAACAAGATTGGGAAAGAATTTTACTTTCAACACTTAAACAATCACCATCCCAAACGCTTACTGAGTGTTGTTAAAAGAAAAGGTGATGTAGCACAGTGGTGCATTGGATGTTTGAATTGAACATAGGTAGGTAATTATTTGCAAATTTGCATTCAGTTTTTATTTAGGTTTTACACAGCATCCCAACTTTTTTTAGAATCGGGGTTGTATGAGCTGACTGCTGCACCAGGGCTGTTTTCCTCTTTCTTCAGAAAATGCCACACCACTAAGCACTCTGACATTCATATGGTCTAGCTAGACAGAGATAAAAATACTTATTATGTGACCTTCTGGGAACACTCTTGGCATCTCCCTCCAGTGCCAACCTAAGCTGTTATTTTCCCCAAAGGATACGGCCTCAGAAATGCCCAAGGCCTCTACAATCAACCCTTACAGACTGGCAGTGCAGGAGGGCTATAATTTAATCAATGTCGGGGAAACGATTTGAAAACCACAAGTGATCAAACCTCTAATTCTCTTGGTGTGTCCCTTCTCTCTCTCTCAGTATCCAGAGTCGTTTGGAAATGAAGAAGAGATTAGGCTGCAAGCCATTCAAATGGTACTTGGAGAACGTCTACCCTGAACTGCGGTAAGAAAATAAGAGCATATTATGGAATATGATAGGGTACACTGTATGACATAATGTATAATGTTACGTAATGAGACTTAAATTACATGAAGGAAAATGTCTCACCTGCAGTATTATGAGCACTTGGAGTAGCAATATGACTGTGAGCTCCTGTGTGCTCATGTTTTATACTCTAATGAGACTCTCAAATGACTGTGCTGACACTAATGACTAACCCATGCTAGCAATTATGACTCAAGCACATTATTACATTTTGGCAGGTTTGCAGTTTTTCACTTACATGAACAGAGATTAATAATGTAGAAATTTAACACATCTAAATGTGACTAATTTCAGATGTAATAACATAAAGGTCATATTGTCCTATTTATCAAAAGAAAATGGTCCAAAAAAATTCCATTCTTTATTTTATTATATTTCAGTAGATTTAGTGCTTGCATGATACAGTTAATGTACGATTTAACAACATTGTGTTTGATACAGACATTCAAATTCAGATCAACTTTATTATCCTACATGGGGAAATTTGTTTGGTTCAGTGCTCCAAATATAAAACCACCATGAAGTCCACAGTAAAAACAATAGAATAAACAATAAAACCACGACATAATCACAATAAATCACATAGCTCACAATGAGACAAAATAAAAGAGTAATGTCAAATAACAGTCAATACAAGTCAGTCAAGTTGAGAGACTTAAAGAGACTTACTGAGTAAACCTGCATGTTATACAGGCTGATGGCTCAAGGAATAAAACATTTCTTGTATCTACTGTGTGTGCTCAGAGTCCCAGATCACCAGGACATCGCGTTTGGAGCGTTGCAGCAGGGAGGGAACTGTCTGGATACCCTCGGCCATTTTGCTGACGGGGTGGTGGGCGTCTATGAATGTCACAATGCCGGGGGAAACCAGGTAGCGTTACTACGAGGACACACACAGGTCAGCTTGTCAAAGCCTTACTCTTAAAGACACCTGGGTGGCACTGTGTGGTGGTGAGAGTACAGGGATATAAATAATAAAGGATTCAACTGTTAAAGGTCAAATTTTACATAGACTGCAGTAAGTAAAAAAAGGGAATAAACATTTCTATACAATTGTATGGAACAGATAGTAGCTGCATTTACACAGCAGAATCATTCCACAGGGACTAGGAACCTTAGGAGGGACTAATTTTCACCACAGGGAACAGGGTCTAAATTAAGTTCTAACAACATTATTTTACCCCCTGAAAGGTCTTTTGCTTGTGGGGGTTTGCTTTCCACAAGTACAGGAACTTTGAGGTGGGTTTCTGGTCTTTTTTTTTTTTTTTTTTTTTTTTTTGAAAATTTCTGATTGGTCAGACACTTGCAGCACTTCATTTCAGCCACCATTTTTTAAAAATTTGCAGCCGGAAGCCAGTTTTTCCAGGCCCTACTGAACATTTATGCTGGGACAAAATCCAGCAGCAGGTGTCCTTCTGTCACACCAAAAATGATGTCTGTCCATTGCTTTACATGGTGTCATTGTTGCTCACAAAAATGATATGTAAGAACAGCTGTAGCTGTTTCAGACACCTTGAGTGGAAACACAACTTATATGTCAGTCCAGCTGCAAATTTTACATGTATACTGAAGCCTCAACTTACATACAGAATATATATAATGTCTGTTCTTGGAGAAAGTGTAAATTTCTTGGAATACTTTACTTTGAATGTGGGTGGTGTACAGTACAGTGTGTGTCTGCAGTTTCTTAAATAGTTCCCTAAAAATAGAATGACAGGTGTAGTGTCTCACTGGGATAACTGGTGTCACTTAAAGACCACTGGCTTTACATATCTAGGTAACATTGCAAAGCTTGCCACATAAATATTTTTTCTTAAATCCACATTTTGGACATGTAGCTTGAAATTAACTGCAGCTTTACCTGCCAAAATGCTCAATTTAATTTGACATGTAAATGACAGTACAGCTCTTTATGCAACATATTTTGAGGCGGCACATTTTAATGGACCCTACTAATTCTTTGTGGAGGTGTCAGTAACACTGAGAAGGATAATATATCACAAATACTGAAATTGATTCACTCAATCCCACCACTGTTATCTATTGCCTCTCTTATGACAGAAAAAACAATCTTAGATTTCATGTAAGTTATACTTGGTCAGCTAATCTCAAGAGGATGTTCTTTGTTCAAATCATATTTGATATTTCAAGCCAGATCAAATTCCAGTCATTTGTTTATTGTAACCTATAAATCTGATTCTATGTAAGGAAGTGCACTTAAATTTTCTTTGTTTAAAAAACAATGGGCATTCTGTATTTTGTTTAAAAAATAGAATGAAAAAAGCATGTACTGTGTGGCAATATTGTTAGAAAATTCATCAACGTCAGATCAGGACATGATCTTGATATTGAGAAGCCATATATTTCTTGGCCAGAACATCCCTAAGGCCACTTTGCAGGGATGCAGAGGTGTGGGTGTGTTTATGCTAATGTTTTTATATGCATCTGTTTTTCTAAAGGAGTGGGCTCTGACCAAGGATAAATCAGTCAAACATATGGACTTGTGTCTGACTGTGGTGGACAGAACAGCTGGCTCGCTCATCAAACTACAAGGCTGTCGAGAGAATGACAGCAGACAGGTAAGGTTTAGTAGGACTCAGTTTAACAGAGCTGTAGCACTTTCTATATGCGTGTCTATAATGCATTATAAAGATACTCACAAGTAATGAATAATGTGTGACTAGTGGGTAATAATGGTGAAACAAACCCCATCAGGGTCATGGAGGAGCCCAAAGTGATGGTTCCTTACTGAAAACATCAAGAATCTGACACAAAATATGAATTTAAAAATGATCTTATGATCAGTCTGTCAGTCTGACAGTCTTAATTGACCAATCAGAATCAAGTATTAAACAAAGTCATATAAAGGTGTGCAGTAATGACCCACTCACTGTACATAATCCCAATTATTACACAGTCACTTAGTAAAATGAAGCAATAATTTGAATCAAAATAGTCATTTAAAAATGATTTTTTTCAATTTAAAAATGATAGTATAGGTCCTCCAGACTCTATGATCTATGAACTGTGTCCATAGCAATGGTCTGTCATTCATAGCAAAGGTCTATTTAGAAATAACAACTTTAAAAATAACCAGTTTATAACCCAATATGGTTACAGGTATGTTAATAATGCATTACAGACATGGGTGTCATTTGCAACATTTCTCACAGATTTCTTCACATTACACATTATGTCTATATCATGACTTTGTTGTGTGTCACCAGAAATGGGAGCAGATCGAGTCCAACTCGAAGCTTCGTCATGTGGGCAGTAACCTCTGTCTGGACAGCCGCAGTGCCAGGATGGGCGGCCTCACTGTGGAGGTCTGCAGCCCAAGTCTCAACCAACAGTGGAAGTTCACCCTCAATCTACAATCATAGGGGGCGCTACAGACCCTGGGAAGAGTTGAATATCCGATAGAGACACCAACAGACTCTGAGACCCAGATGGCAAGATGGAAACAGACTCGAGGAGAAAGACTAAACTTGATGGATTAACGGATCCCTCTCGCTCCTCCTCCTCTTCAGAGGTGCTGCCAGTCATGTCTATACACCTCTCCCCCACCTCACCCCTCCTCAGATAAACAAAGAGCCACACCCAGTGGGGGAGGGGCTTGTAGACCATGATGGAGTAAACAGGTGATGATCATGATGAGGATAGAAGCGATGAAGAGGCTTTCCATCCAAACTACATACCTCAGTGTTTTTTCATTGATGGTTCCAGATGCAGGTGGCACGTGAATTCTTTCTGTTCTTTTACTTTCTTTAATGCTGGTGAAAATAGAACTCTTTGACATTTTTACTTTGTAATTATTTTATTTTCCTATTAATATTTTTTATTTCTTGCTGTTAATTCTCCATGGAGGTTCGCAGGAGCTTATTTTCGTTCTTGAAAGAATCGGACGTTGGTGTTGTTGCTCCCCTCCAGCACTCTCTCTTTGTTTTTTACCACACAGAAGTTGTGGTTTTCAGTGAAGTTTGGGTGTAGGGTGATGTGAAGGGAGGAAATGGACTCAGTTCCTTGAGCTTTTCCTCTCATTTTGCTCTCTTTGGTTTACAGGATTGACAGAGAAAAGAGAGGCAGGGTGGAGAAAAGAAAGCCGTCTCTTATGCTTTGTTTTCTATACATTTTTTTTTCTTACAGATTGTGTCTTTGGGGAGGGGAAGGGGGTTCAGGGAGGGGCTTCTTTACTTTGGATGGGTCCTAAATAACACCAGTTTGGCTGGGAGCGCAGTTCCTGAAACCAGGAAGTGTCTTGAAGCCCACCCTCAGGATTTACCGTTTGTCTTCAGGCTGTGGCACTGGCTGCTGCAGCACCTTCACTTCTACACCTTCATGTCACTAAAGAAACAAGACAAAGAAAAAAACAAATCTCTTACCCTTCATTTTGTTGTCGACTTTTGTCAAAAAAAAGGAACCAAATTTCAAATGGATGTTTTATGTTTCAGGAGGAGTGATTAAAAGAATTTTTCTTCACGTGCTCTCGCTGCTCGCCATAGTGCGGCTCAGTTTATACATCTTCTTTTGCTGCACAGATCATTTCCTCTGCCAGTGTCTATATTGACAATGTTGGAAGGTCACCGTCTTATAATAACACACAAACTGGATTTAAAAGGATAGTTTGGGTTATTTGAAGTGAATTAGTATGAGGTAGTTATTGATAGTCAATGTATTGCCTATAGTAGACAGCAGTGAACATGCCCCTATATTTTAGCTACCTAAAACAATCATCATCACTTTAAATAAACACTATATTTAGAATATTTTCACTGCTTTACCTTGCTGTTACCTTTTTCTGGCAAGAAACTGCTCTTATATGAGCAAAATATCACTTTCTCCAAAAAAACAGACTCCTTTGACAAAATCAGTAATTTTACCTTGCAGAAGTACCAGAGTTCCTGGCCTCAGTTGGTTAGTTTGTTTGTGTTATTGTGTGACTTTTGTGTTTTAAAAGGTTAGTTCAGATTCAATAAAGTCACAAAATAACTTAAACAAACCAACAGATTGAGGCAGTGTCAGAGCAGCACCTCCTGTGTTCTGCAAGGTAAAATTACTGGAATTACAAAAGGAGTCTGGTTGAGCAAGTGAGAGCAGCATTTAGCTTATTTAACAACAGATTCACATCAGAAAAGGATGGCTGATGGCAAGGTGCAAATTTTCCAAATACAGTGTACACTTAAACTGGAAACGATGTTTTTTCCCCCACTGTAGGTATTACACTGACTCTGGGTAAATACCTTATACAGCCCCACTTCAAATAACCCAAACTATCCCTTTGATGTTGTAGCTTTTTTGCTAGAGCTAACAGATGTTGGCTGCTAAAGGGTCATATTTCACAGATCCACTAACACAGACATGATTTAGCTGTTTGTTTGTACACTTTCAGCACACCCCTGCCTGCTCTTGCACAGCAAAAGACGGAAACACCAGTGTTCATATGTGGCAATCAAGTAAAACCTTGTTTATTCCAGGCTGAGAACAGATGTCTTGCAAACAGAAAAGACTTATTTGTTGTCAAACCGTATGAAACGTGCATGCACATGTGTCCTGAAAAGCTGCATGTATCACCAACACGCTCCCACAGTTCCACTCAGTCAGTAGTGTTTTCCATCCCAGCATATATTTTTTGTCTCTTCAGTGTGCCTGTCAGATTAGCCATCTGTTCAGAAGTATGAAACTGCAGTAAACAAGGTTTTACAGTTTGTCCTCACTGGCTTTCTGCTGCAGGTGTGCAGATTTTTCTGATTGCACACGTGGGACTCCTCAGTTTCTGCTGATATGATACACAAATCAGACTACTTTTACTATTTAACTCTTAAAATGATATTTTAGTGCCACGTCTTCAATTTTTATTACCTGATAGTGTTACCGATACCATTTACAGCCCACATGTCTGTTTGTTGTGTATCTTTGGTGACACTAGTCTCTCCTGGGTTTCATCTGAACTGCTCTGATCCTCTGTGCTGTTAGTCATTGCTGAGTAATGATGGTGCAGTTTGGGGAAATTGGTTTTAATTCAATTTTGGAGGGACTCATCACTTGGCAGCTTCAAGACAACTATATTAACACAAAACATCTTAGAACAGACATACTGCACAACAGAGATGGCCTATGAAATCACATTTCAGAGTTTATTCTAGAGAGAAGCTGCAGCCTCAAGTGTTCGATGTCAAATATCCTCTCTGTTTCTCACACATACATTCACAGCCTTACTGGTAAAAGCTCCATAGTTTTGTATTTAAACTGACAAAGACAGCTGGTCATGTTTGCCGTGTTGTCTGACACTTCTCCATCCTGAGTCTTTTCCACTGCTTTTCTTTGTTTTCTGCTGTTTTGTTCCTTGCACCTGACATTTGCCTTGTCTTACACTTTCATCCGACTGTAAAGCAGAGTGAGTGGAGAGGAGAAAGGTTAGCCGGTTGAAAAAAAAAGCCTATCCTGTGACTTGATAGGTTGCTGCATTGTGCTGCGAGGCACCCAGAGGACCCATGGGTACGAGGCCAGACCTAAAGGGCGAGCCTAGATGTGAGGAAAGTTTCGTGTTGCCATGGTGACCAGACTTAAGGGCCTAAATCTGATTTAGTTTCTCAGTTAGATTTCATACTAATCACAAGGTGGATTTTATATACATTCTGGAAAAGGGTTTTCTTTTACTTTTCTGTTTGGAAACTACAATGACTGCCTGCCAGACTCCGTTAACATATTACTGTTAATGGAGTAACCATTAAAAACATCTACTCCTTCTGAGAGATTGATGATTTCTTATGACCAATAAACAGACGTTTGCTCACTATGAGCAACATTGGGCTTTAATTTTAACTCTATATAAAGTATATTAGAAAAGAAGCCGTGTGGCCAAAACAAAAACAGATGTTCCACACCAGCATGGAAATTTCAAAGGTCATGCTAGGTGTGGTACTGTTGTCAGAGAGGCCAGTTTGTCAACTTGGCATGTTTCCTTAATCTCTGATGACACCCTGGCCATTGTATGATATACGGTAAATATATTACATGCTTCTCCTTTAATCGGTTCTTGAAATCTTTTTCATATGTATGATTGGAGTTTGTCAGGTATTGATCTGATAATGGGGATAGTTTGGTATCAGACTGTGCAACATGAGCACTGCAACTCTCAAGTATTAACGTTTATGGGATGGGTGAAAACCTCGGTCTAGGAGGTCAAAGTATCTGGCCCTTTGTTCTGGTCAGTGAGGGTAATATGATTATGTTTTTAGTGGTGTATAGCACCCTCTATTGTCACACCTCTTGTGGGTAACAAGTAGGAAAGATAAAGGGACTCAAGTTTCATACACTTGTGATGCACAATGCAACACCACAGAGCTTCAGACTTTTTTCTTAATTACATTTTCTCTCTCTTTTGGTTCTCTCTTTTGTTATTAAACTGCTGATTCAGCACTACTAAAACAGCCAGGCAGTGGAAACTGAACAGACACGAGAACCAAACTGCACACACCTGAGTGACCATGGCAACACTGTCTGCTCCAACAGTTCACATTACGTTGTTTGAAGCCTTTTCTTTTTAAAACTAGTCTTATTCTCGTGAAGATGAAAAGATTGCTATTTTATTTTTTATTCTTTTTATGTTCTACACAGAGGAAATGACTGTAATAATTAAGTAGTCCAGCGCCTCATTTTGATTGGATGATTAAATGTTTACATCTTTAGCACAATGTGCCAAAGTTTCCTTCCTGTTTTCTCTGTATGACAAAGAATGAGAAGCGGCAAAAGTGTTTGGAAATGCAGAACGAGTCGCAGAGAACTCACATGTGCACCTTTGCCTACAGTTTGTTGTGTATCTCATTGTTCTTCCCAGTCTCAGTTCAACCTGTAGGACACGCCAGCGGGGAGGATGGCTCTTAGCTGCTCATCTGGTGTCATGCTTTATTTAATTTCTTTGTATTTGACTGCAAAGTGTCCACTGAGGCAGAATCAACTCTGTGTGAGTGTGTTACACTTTGGAATTGGGTGCTATAATGCAAAGTAGTAAAGTAACAAATTACTGTATGCACCTCGTGGACTGTGCAGAATATGGTTATTTTGGGGCCGTATGTTTTTACTCTGTAGCCATATTGGCTCTCTCCTCTGCAGGCACACTGGTTCTGACCCATAATGCCACAGGTGTGCCCTTAACTATATGCTGGTCATGTGACCTGTTACACTCAACATCAAAACCGTATATAAGGAGCACTTCATTTGATAAGAAAACATTATTTTAAGTCCGTATATTTTAATTTTTTTTAATCAAAATTGTGTTTTTTTTCATCAGCTTGAATGGCTGTATGAACTGAAACATTCAAAATTTATTATGTAAAAATATGAAATAAACATGCCTCTCAGATAATGGCAATATTCACATTTGAGATGATGAAATTAGAATTTGGCCAATTTTTCTTAAAAAATAACTCCAGACAATTAATTGATTAATTTCTGCATTAAAATGTTTTAAAACACTGGACGTGTTTTATATATTTTGTTCACCTGTGTATCCCATTTGTTTCCAGTAATGATTAAACACAGAGAAGTCTGAAATTTATTCAAGGTAATAGTGCCTTTAATACTAGCCGCTAGTTGCTGCACTGAAGAAGGAAGTAGGTTAACATGACTAAACATAATGTGAATAAAACCTTTATACATTAAATCACCCGTGAACATGATTCTTGCTGCCTGAGTCATGTCAGATTGATTTTCATCAGATATGGTGAAAACAAATCCTGTGAACCTGGCAAACTACTGTTCTAACATGAAATAAATTACATATTTTGCTTGTGATAGTTCACAACTAAATGATTAATTGAATAATCATCACAGCTCTACTTTGGACACCAGAAGAGGAAGAACATCATCAGCCTCGCAGAGAGGCATCTCGATTAGCATTTAACAGGGGTCTGTAAATGAACACCAGTAAGTGAACAAGAGCGTCCTCCCCGCTGAGTCGGCAGGACTTCATCCATACTCACTTTGTGTTTGGAGGGGAACAATCAATGGGTTTATTTGATGGAGTTTCACAAGAGAGAAGGTGTAAAGGTTGAGCTTTGTGTTCCCTTAAACAGGGCAAAGAGTTCTGTCACGATTTGTCCTTACAAGAGAGACATCTTTCCCCTTCAGACCACCTCAAATCCTCTCTTGGGATTAACAGAAGAAGAGCCCTCTCTGATGTGTGAAAAGCCCCACTGAGACATCCAGCTCAGGACTGCTTAAGCTTCTCCATCTTTTTGCTACGAGCGACAATAGCAGTGTGCGTGAGTCAGGACAGAAGAGGGACTTAACATGAGCAGAAGAAACTCTGCTGTACAAGTCTCATCAACAGTGACGACTGATAACAGATGAACCAATAGGGAGGGACATGAACTAACGGGGTAATAATGTGGCTTCATTGAATGACAGTGATGGGTGATCTGGCACGAGGGGTCACACATGTAAAAGTGTATATTTTTGTATATACCAACATCAGTGTGTGTACAGTATGTACATATATACACAGTGTACTCAGCCGCGGTTCCTAGTTTTGTTGTCAGACTGTACAGCGCTTCTAACTGTTCCCTGTTTTATAGATACTGCAGAAATTCAACTTTGAATGAGGAGAAATGATTAACTTAAATAAATGCATTTATATATATAAACTAATCAGTGTGGAGTATTTTGGTCTGCTTAAAGCTCACAACAGACACACAAGCACCAACACCAACATGTCCGGATGTGGAGTCTATTGATTGTTTCTGTTGTTGCAGTTTTCACGGTTATGCAACTATAGATTTGGATCAGGACGGACAATGTGGGAGCTAAATATGAGTTTTACATGTATTCTGAAACTTAAAGGGACAGTTCAACCCCAAATCAAGAATACCTATTTTTCTTCAGTGAGATGAACCTGATTTGTCATTAACTGGGTGATTGAAAATTAAATGGTGGAAACTGAAAAATATTCAATTATTAACCATTATTTAATTTCACTTAAGTTTACTCAGCAATTTTTTAAATACATTTTTTAGGGTTGCTTAAAGTCTTTCTAAAACTTAATGAAACATTATTTGGTATAACTTTCTCAAAAATTACCATAACTCAAAAATCTATTGAAGTAATTCTGAGTTTTCTCATCCTTCTTGTTTTTACAGTGCAGAGATCTGTCTCAACATAAACGAAACCCCAATTTTCAGAACAACGCAGATGTTTCCTCTAGCAAAGATGGGTTACTGGGGCAAAAGCAATGTGGTTAATGTAGTGACATATTTATAATGCATAAACATATTTACACACTATGTGCATTTTGTGGACAGACAGTTGGGTTAGGGCTGGTAGCTGGTACAAAAGCTGGAGGAGACAGAAATGGTTCTGTACTGAATAATTTTACTCATCATTCCTCAACATGAAAAACAAAAATATGTGGACACCATCACATGGGATTGTTGAACATCTCTTTCACAATAATGCCCAGACACTGATGTCGGACTATAAGGTCCGGCTCACAGTTCAGTGTTCCAGTTCAGAGGGGTTGAGGTCAGGACTCTGTGCAGGCCAGACAAAATCTTTAAACTCACAAAACCATTTCTTTAAGGAGCTTGCTTTGTCCATTTTGAAACAGGAGAGGATCTGCCCCACTAGTTCTCTGAACTATTCTTATATGCTGCAGCAGCAGCCTTTCGCTACCACTTTGCTATAAGAGTGGCCTTATAAGTGGTTTATAAATTGTTTATAATTACATTCTTTATCAGGTTATAAACTATAAATGATTGAAAAGCTGTTACAACAATATTAGATAAAAAGGGCGACAGTGACCTGTTGTTTGACAAATAGTGAGCCCACATTTATCGGCACTGCAAAGCCTCAGATGTCATTGCTTACTTTGTCTTCTCCATCAGCAGCATTTACACTGGTCAGATACATCAGATATTTGTTAATATGTAACTTGCATTTAACCAGAGGCAGCATACCGTAAGAGTCAAAAAATAATAGTTAAATTAACATATCAAATGACCAAATTTGGCATCTTTACCTACACATTATCACATGGCTTTGTTACATACTCAATATTGATTAATCAATTACAGAATTCTTCTATTTCTGTATAACTACAAATACAGAGTTTTTATCAACTTGTTATTAACACTAACTTTAAATAAGTACTTTTGTCACAAATATTGCAAGAAAATGAACTCACTAGGTAATCTTGTTCCACTTATGCATCTAAGCGTTAAGAATTTCTTTTTGCATACTGGAGACCGGAACTCAATTTACAATTTGTGTATGGTCATGTCATGTAGTGTTTGTACCATTTGTGAAACATGGCCCCTCTAAAAAAAACAAGTAAATGCATGTCAGTGTCATCTTCTGTCCAGCAGGGGGCGGTGAGAGCCACACCGGACACACAGAGGACCGGCGAAGAAGAAGAAGGAGCAGCTCAGACGAGAAGCTGATTAGTGCGCTCAGTGGACAGACACAGGTGGTGGTCCGTGGTATCTGACCAAGGAACCGTGAACAGAACAAATCATGAAGAACGAAGGTATAGAGGGCACGGAGCGGTTCCTCAGCCCGGGCAAAGGCAGAGGCCTGCGGGCGGTGAGGCACTTCGCGGTGGGGGAGCTGGTGTTCGCCTGCCCTGCCTACTCCTACGTGTTGACAGTCAATGAGAGAGGAGCGCACTGTGAGCACTGCTTCACCAGGTAACATCTTACCTCTTTGAAACAACTGGAAAAAAAACACCTCACGGTTAGGCACAGCCCGGTGTTTGTTGTTGTTGTTGTTGTTGTTGTTAGCCTAGCTTCAAATAGAACAGAGCTTGTCCAGTTCAACGCTGGCTAACCCCGGTACCTAGCTAGGTTAGCTTGTGAACCTCTGGACACAAACCGAGCTGCTGCAGAATTAAATGGGTCAGTGCGGTGAGGCAGCTCACCTGACTGTCACTGCAGAGTCAGGACAGTCTAAAATAGTTAACATTTACCTACAACAGGCGTACTGATGGGTTTAAAGCCCACGTGTAAAAAGCCTGCTTTCCTATAGTCCAAATGAGCCTGCATTGATACACTAGTACATGGTCTTAAATAGGCTACTGATACAGAGGAAGTATACTCAGTTAAATGGGCACTGTATTGATTTCAGCCTTTTCTTCATGACTTATTGTGACATTTCTGCTTACACCATTACATGTGAGAGTCCTCTCTGTGAAAGGGTGTCAAAAGTCTTAATGCTAAAATACTTTTTCAATACCACACACTTAAAAAAGACAGCTATAAAACTGACAACTCTACTATCTGTTCCTCCAACTCCTACATCCACCTTTATACACACAAAAGTCAAGCAGTAGAAAAAAAAACTGCAGCTTTCATGATATCAGAGGCTGTCTTTATTATTTTAAGGGTTAAAGTTGGGTTTAAAGTGCTCATAACGTAACGTAACTCTACTGCAGCATATGGTAAGAAAGATAATTTAGCAATTATTTTGACAGATATTTTGGTTGCAACATGATTTATGATTAGTGGGAATGATCATTTTTGCGTCAGACTTGTAATTTTATCTGACAAAAATATTAAAATCATCATGGTGGGGTTTGTTGGGGTCTGTACCCCACTACAGCAGTACAGTGCAGTACTTATGTCAATTTTACCTTAAAATTGCCCCTTCCGCTATTTGGATATTGCACTTGGTCATATTGCAGTTTCAGTGATATTTCAATTCATTGTGTAGCCCTAGTTTAAAGTTTTTGTGAATTATTATTAGAAGACACTTATAACATGATCATGATTTCTTTGTCAGTAGTTTTCAGCCCATGCTTGCACCAGTAACCGTGTAGGATGTGAAGTGGTTAGAAAGGTCCGCCTACTACATTCAGATAGTATTGACATGTGTAGGCGTGTGTAGGCATACTCTGTCAAAAACATACAGAAAAGTTAAACTGCAGTGCACTGGTCCTTTCGAGGTTTGGGCCTCTAGCTTGCATACTTGTCTTGCTAAAATCGGATGCACAAAGACACTCTTTGAGACAATTTAGATTTAAATTAATTCTCTTGTCTTCCTCTCACACACACTCACCCACTCACTTGCACACACACACACACACACACACACACACACACACACACACACACACACACACACACACACACACATGGTCCTACCCAAGCTGCCATTAGAGCAGTAAAAGGTTAGGGTGCTAAATATAGTTGTCCATGTGTCCCAAGG
Organism: Lutjanus erythropterus; assembly: GCF_056507025.1. NCBI lineage: Eukaryota > Metazoa > Chordata > Actinopteri > Lutjaniformes > Lutjanidae > Lutjanus > Lutjanus erythropterus. The sequence continues at coordinate 28,875,250 of NC_139317.1, forward strand.
GACGAGGAACCAAGAGATGAGAAGGCCAGGGGTGCATGTGTGCTTTGAGGAAGGTGGACATGATGTGTCGCCTGTGGTATACATAATGTCCTTTTTTTTTTGTTGTTTTTTTGAAAAAGTGGACTGGAAATAAGGGCCGAACTGATGCTTGATTCTTGGGGCTGATGCCAGTAACAATATTAGGGAGTAAAAGATTCCAATATCGATATAGTATGTGTTGTATGTGTAGTATGTGATATTGTGTATTTATATCGATAAATACAAATGCAGATCATGCTGTCCTGATTGAATTTTTTTTTTTACATTTGTATTTTCAAAAAAACCCTCAAATTGATTAATCAAAATAAATTAATATAATAATGATAATAATGATAATAATAATAATAATTATAATAACAATAATAATAATAATAATAATATTTATTGATCTTTCCTAATACGCACCGCTCTTTGCTCTGTTCTTCAATGTCAGTTGAGCAAGCTTTGTACCTTGCTGAACGTTATTTAGATATGTGCTTGGCTCGTCCATGTCGAAAAGAAAACCAAATGTTGAGGATGAGTAAAAGACATTGCTGGAAGACCTGTAAAAGCAACATATATTCACATCTTAGGTTAGCTAATGTTAATAAAATGCTAGCAAACTAATTAATTAATCTACATCAGTTATTAGGTATCTAGTTGGCTAGTGTTTTGCTCATATTAGCTACTTAGTTAGCTAGTGTTTTGTAAACACTAACTTACAGGAAAAGTAGAATGCTGACGGTGGCACTAAGCTTGATCAAATGTTATTAAAGCACAGCGCTAAAAGGGGTGGGACCTAGGAGGGATCAATTGTTCTCAGCTCTACTTGCCAACGCACAGCCCTAGACTCATTAACATCAGTTTACCAGTGCATATACCAAGTATCTAAATGTGGCGTGAGAACTAATTGTGGCATGAGAACTATGTAAATAAAGTTTTAATTTAATTCCATGTCAACCAACTGAAAAGCATTAGGTAAAGATGTCTCCGCAGGTGAACAGGCTCGCTGGGTTAATTCATGTAGGCAAATAGAGTTGATACCTGCTGACAAAATAACACACCGGTCAACTTCTCACACCTGTATTCAACTAATGTGTTGTTCTTTGTGTCATTGCAGGAGGGAAGACCTTTTCAAATGTGGCAAATGTAAGCAAGCCTACTACTGCAATGTTGACTGTCAGGTAAGAGAGCTTTCTTCTTCCCTTTTGTGCTTTTTGCATCGTCGGTTTGTAGCTTCTGTGTGAGTGTGTGTGCCAGTTTCCATAAATAACTAAAAATAACCGACTGTGAATTAATTCTACTGCTGGAAATAGCAGTATTTTTAATGTTTGTTTTGGTCTTGTTCCTGCTTTCTGTTTTAATATTAAAAGGACAAGGAAAATGAAAATAGGCAGAGATCAAGCCATTTGATTGTTATTGTGAGTGGCAGGTGATGCTGAAGCCCTTTGTGTGCACCCATACATGTTGTACCTTAAGTTGAGCATTTTGTTTCAGCAGTACCACAACAGAGTAAATTAAAGTGATTTGTTTTATTGGCCTTATGACCTACCCTGGGACCTCAGACCACACACTGAGAACCACTTCAGCAGCGCTCTGTGCAGGTAGCACCCAGCAAGAGACAGAGAGAGCACGTACTTGCACTGCTGTTGCTATGACGATTCAGTCTGTCCTCCCTCTGCCTCTGTCTAGTTTTAGTTTCGTGGCACAAAACACACTTGGTGCTCTGCAGTAAAACTGAGGAGGAGTTTGTGTGTGTGTGAGTGAGTGACCGGGATGGAAGTGCCTTGACTAATAATTTACATTTAATTTGCTTTGTGATAATAAAATCTTTTATCATCATCCACTATGTTCATTAGTTCTGTCTCTGTGTTACTCTCCTCTTCTTGCTTTCTGTCTGTGTTTTGACATTATTGTTTCATGTATTGTCCTGTTGAACTGGGATTTCTTGCTGTAATAATGGAGGGTTACTGATTTGTTATTTCTCTCTGTGTGTGTGTGTGTGTGTGTGTGTGTGTGTGTGTGTGTGTGTGTGTGTGTGTGTGTGTGTGTGTGTGCGCGCGTATTATGCAGAGAGGTGATTGGCCCATACATAAGCTGGAGTGTGTAGCTATGTGTGCCTATGGGGAAAACTGGTGTCCATCAGAGACGGTCAGACTGGTTGCTAGACTCATCATGAAACAGGTAAAGTAATAATAAGTTGGAGGAAAAATGTTTGACTGTTCAGATTCCTTTTTTATTGGGACAACATGGATGTGTATGCATGCTCACATGCCAGTAGTCTCTCTCCACCTGCAGTGGTCATATCTTATTAAACATTTGAATGAACTTTGCATTTGAATGCTGAGTTATGCCCTGTTTTGTGAGGTCACAGTGACGTTTGACTTCCGACCACCAAAATCCAGTCAGTTCATCCTTGAGTCCACGTGGTCATTTTTACCAAGTTTGAAGAAATGACCTCAAGGCGTTCTTGAGATAGGGTGTTCACAAGAATGAGATGAACATAATATGTACATGGCAGGCATTTTGATTTTTTAATCTTAGAGAAGTAATGTTTATGACATTGTAAACAAGAATTGATGTCAAGAAGAAATTGAAAAAAACAGTGTGCTTGTTAGAATAGCACTCGGTCTCAACCTAAATGAAAATGAAACTAAAATTTTAGAAGATGGTTATCCAGTATAGACCACATAAAATATCTCTCTCACAGTGGACCTTCCTACTGGTTTTAATTCAAGTGTGCTAGTTCAAGCATCCAGGTATTGTGTGTAGGACTGGAGCAATCAATGATATTATTAGTTACTCGCTTGATTTTCCTGCCATCCAAAGTGCAATGAAAATTCAAAATGTCCAGCCTGTATTTGAAAGCTGATGGCTGCAAGTGTCCATGTGACAATGTGTAAACTTTAAATAAGATAAAGAGTCAAATAAAATAAATGGCTGCTTGATAATAAGTTAATTTTAGGAGCGAAACCTTGAGCAGCGATGCAGTGACTTCATTCATTTCAGTGTCATTTGCATACTTTTGCATGAGTCATATCACAGGAGTATCACGGGTGTCACGTCTTTGCTGTTCATTTATTGCATTTCAAGCTCCTATTATGAGCCATCTAACAAAACCAATTAAACTGACACAAACTCTTGCAATGTTGGCGTAGCCATATTATGTTGTAATTTTTTTTTAGTGCTTAAAGCAGGGTTGTCAAATTCAATTTGATATCAAGTGGACTTGAGCAGTAAAACTATTGCAATCTGGTGACTTTGTGTTTTGGAAATTATCTCATATGTCTTAACTGTATCTCACATTTCAGAGAGTCACAACAGAGCGAACCCCCTCAGAAAGGCTGCTACTGCTCAAAGAGTTTGAAGCCCGTAAGTAGAAGTGTCTGTGTGAATACTTGAGCGCGTATGTTTAGTTACATTTGTGTGCAGTTTTAGTTACATGGTGCAGTGTGTGTGTGTGATCTTTCTGTGTCTCTGCAGTTGTAGCAGTGTGTCTATTAATATCCTCTGCTGTAGCCTCCAGTCCTGGTTCTGTCTCTTTCATTCATTCCAAGTCTGCAGAGCACTGGGACTTAAATCCCAAGCTTCTGGGTGCTGTAATTTCATATTCTCTCCCCTCTTTTAAAAATTACTGCCACTGTGCCTTTGAGCAAGTTACTCAACCCTCATCTCTGGGAGACTCAGATTGTACAGAGAAGGTTTTAACATATTGGCTTGTACGCATGTACTTTATGTCAGCCCATAACTGCATAAAAGAGTTGTAGCAAGGAAACTAAACTCTGTCAAGCTTTAAGAAGCAATATTTTGCAGTGGGGCATCCAGAAATTAGTACTGTAGTCCAGATAGTGAGATGGAGCCATATATGGTATATTAAATAGATTAAAATCCTGTTAAACATACAATTTATGGTTGAAGTGAGTTGTTTCCCCTTGCCCCCGCCTCCGCAGACTTGATGAACCTCAGGCAAGCTGCAAGAACACTGCAGGAGTGTAAGACGTGCAACATTGTGATTTGACAGTAACAAGTCCTACACTATAAGTTCATCAGCTGTTTATAACTGTCTGTCAGTGTAACATAACACTGCATAACATTTTAGAGATAACAGTTAACAGGCATTGTACATGAATAAAATATTAATAAACATTTTCTGGTTCCTACTAGTGAGGATGGCAATGTTTGATCTTATAGTCGAGCAATCAAGCACATCCCTACTCTAAAGTTTGAGCTCAGTGGCTGCCTGTCTTACTGCTTGCCTCCATTAACGTAGTGCTCAATTAACCAATATAAACATCTACTCCTTCCAATAGATTATTTCTTGTAAGTCATAAGCAGACACTAACTTATTCTGGGAATATAAATTTTAACTCTAATAAACATGAAATGGGCAAGCAATAACACCGGTTACGGGTTGAAATAGAAATTTTAAAGGAGGACGTGGCTGCAGTGTTGTTGTCAGAGAAGAGAAGTATTTAAGCTTTCAACTTCTCTGATCACATATCATGGTCATTTTATGATTTAGTACATTTAGTGTATTACAGATTTCTCCTTAAAAGTTGTTCAACAAGAAAGTCTATAACAATATTTTATAATTTTTCTGTTTTGTTTCTATGGTGTCTTATTAAACAAAGACTAACTTAACTGAGGTATTAAGATTGTGCAAAATTTAAGACCTGAAAACACACATGAAGCTGCTTTCAATAATCCTAAAAATACACTGTAAGTTCATAAAAGAGTGTCTTTGTCAACACACATAGAAACAGGTCTGTGCTCCCCAAGTGGAGCCTGCAAACTGTTTTCTCTGCTCGGTCTGGTATTATCATTTAGTGGGAGTTGTTGTTGCAGGCTCAGATGTGTCATCAGAGGATTGTCACAGAATTAACCTTCACACCTGTCTCTCATGCACACAAAGCAAATCAGTGGCCAGCTGCTGTCTGCTGCCACCACACTGTGTGACTGACAATGACACATGGCCAATAGCAACGTCATATCCTACACTTTACTGACGCTGAGAGTGGTTCTATTATACAGCCATGTTGTAGATTACTATGATAATGGTCATAATTAAAAAAAAAACAGCTAAAATTAGGATGCATTATCTGTTTGTATCACTTAGCTTTTTAATTTATCTCTTTTATCATCCCTATTACCAGTGATTATTTCATTATTGATTAATCTGCTGATTATTTTCATGATGAATTGAGTAATCATTTAGTCTATAAAACTGTAAAAAAGTAAGAAATACCTATCACAATTTCCCAGAACCCATAGTGACGTCATCAAACTGGTATTTGGACTGTTGTTGGGACAAAACAAGCAAACACTCTTCATTTAATGTCACATACGACAAGGAAAAGCAGCAAATCCTCACATGTAAGAAGCTGGAAGCAGCAAATTTTTTGCTTGAAGATTTTGAAATGATATGGCTTTATTATTGTAGGTGTATCAGTGCTTATCTGATGCATTGTGAGTTTTTTTCTGGTTGTGATAGCTATTCTATGATTTCACTGCTCAAAGAATTTAATGCTAAGTGCTGTCATGAAACCAATTACAATATACAACAAAGTGCAGAACCACTGCACTAGAGGAAGAGACACAGAAGAAGAGAGTGACTGTACTCAGTCCCAACCAATTTATTGATACTTATAATCCAGAGATCACCTTCTAGATACAAAGCACTCTCATAATGATGGTCTGGTTTATGTAACTGACTTTTTCCTCTTTCCTTGTTGTCCCCTCTGTCTTCTCTTTTTGTTTCTCTTGTTCTGTATCTGTCTGTGTCTCATTGCCTTCCCCAGATTTAGATAAGATGGATAGTGAGAAGGAGGAGATGAACCAGACAGACATAGCAGCACTGCACCACTTCTACTCCAGACACATCAGTGACCTCCCTGATGACCAGGCTCTCACTGAGCTGTTTGCACAGGTAAAGGTTTATTTTTTCATGTTTTGATCACGTGATGTTCCAGGTTTCTTTGGTAGTATCTTTAGAGAAACTCTGTACTGCATGGGTTCTCTGTAGAACAAAGGCATACACACTGACTAGATCTTATAAAGATGCCTTATAAATTACCATTGTAGCCTCTGACACTCTGTTGCTAGAAACACACTGATTTAAAAGCCTTCTGTTCCTGGAAGGATCCAGTATCTCGGGTGTGTTGTGTTACTGTTGTGTGATTGGTCAGAGGTTTGGTTGGAGGGTTGTATGAGGTACTTTTTGAAAGTAAGTGTGTTACTTACAGTAGTCGGCATTTGACCCGAACCCAGTTTGCAAAAGTAGAGAGGGGCACCAGCAAGGAAGCTAAATAATGAACTGCTGTGGACGGCGTCAGCAACAAAAAATATTTTTGCCACTTAAAGGACCAATGTGTAGGATTTGGTGGCATCTAGTGGTGAGCCTGCAGATTGCACACCATCTCACTCTCTCCCCTTCCTAACATGTAGGATAACCTACAGTGGCTGCAAAACTTGCATTGGCTACTGAAGAAACATGGCGGTGCAACATGGCAGCCTCCATGCAAGAGAACCTGCACCCTCTGTAGATATAAAGGGCTGATTGTAAGGCAGGGGTAACAAACTGCTGACCAATTCTGCCACAACAGTACCGATTTTTAGGTGATTATACACTTATGTAAACACACTTGTCAATATTGTATTCAATTTCTGCCATATTCTGCCAGTAGACTTCCCCTTAAACTTCCATTGGGCCTGGAAAATAAGCCCATCTAAAATAATCAATATTAGTTTAAGTGAATGCTGCGTATATATATATATGAAATATTTAGAATATTTTCATGGCTTTGCCTTGCTGTCAGACAGCCTTTTTTGACATGAATCTGACGTGAACCACCGTCTCAGAATGCAGGAATTGCTGGTCTACCACTGCTTCAATCAGTTAGTTCCTCTCTGTAATTGAGTGACGTTCATGTTTTAAAAGGTTATTTTGGTTACTTTTCACCAAAGTCACACAATAACACAAACAAATTAACAGATGGATCCAACGGTATACCTGTGGAGTCTGGTTGAGTGATATTTGGCTTATTTGACAGTGGTATTATGTTGGAGGAGGCTGTGTGATGGAAAGGTCAAGCAGTGAAAATCTTCTCAATATAGTGTTCACAGCAGTACATTGCATAGCTCCTGTGCTGGTACTGCTCTCTGCTTCTACCAACTGGAGGCTTGATGACCGCCATCTACTGTAGGTTATACACCGACTGTCAATAAGATCCTCATACAACCCCAATTTAAATAATCCAAACTATCCCTTTAATGCTTATGTCCACACATCTTTTTTTAATCTTTCTCCTCTCACATTATCCCCAGCTGTCCCTGCAGTTGTTAGCAGATACAAATTGGAGATCATGTCGAGGTGAAACCAGGATCAGTGACACACACAATCACTGGTCCTGTCTGTTTAACTCCACAGCATTTAGCTCTTTAATTTGATCTATCTGTCAGTGCCTCTGTTTCCTGTCTCCACACTACTCCAACAGCCTCTTATCTCACAGCAACATTCAGTCTCGTACTACTGGATTTCCTCCTCCTTGGTGGAGGGGGGTGTTACACCTCAAGTGAATGGAGGGTGATGCAAGTTGTGTTATCATATTACTCACCCTTCTCTATTTCTTGCTCTGTCCCCCCTCCTCTTCCTTGTTTTTCTTTTTTTTATCTTTGTGTCTCCAGGTTAACTGTAATGGTTTCACCATAGAGGATGAGGAGCTCTCCCATCTGGGATCAGCTGTTTTTCCTGAGTAAGTAATCCATGTCAACACATCATCAACATTTTGTTGTTCAACAGTGTGTTTCACTCTACTGATAAAATTGGAAAGGACAGAATTTGTCAACATGAAATCAGATAATAATACATCCATACTCAGTCGTCTCCTCCTATGTGCTTTTTTCAATTTGTGTATTTCTCAGCTGTGTCTGATTAGTCTATCTCTCAAAGAATAATAGTAAGGGGCTGTGTCCACCAAAGCATTTGTTTCCCAGCTGAAAATTCCAAGTGCTCTTCTGAAAACGCCCAGCTTGGAGCGCTTCAGAGGGTTTTGGAGGCACAGTGTTTTTTTCAGTTGAGAGGCTTTGGTTGCTATGAAACAGAATATCCACAGGAGTAACAGATAATTCATATGTTGCAAGTACCCAATCTCACAGTTAGTTTCTGTTATCAACAAATACTGAACGTAAATATGTCAAAAATGTCATAAGGTAGTGCTTCCTCTGGTCTTTGCTCTGGATGAGGGGAGGGCTGAAGACCATAGAGAGAGAGGAGCCGGTGGTCTATGTAGGTTCATGAGATTTTGTGGGTAAGGAAACACTGTGGTGATTATCATCCTTTGGTTCAAGAGCTGAAGCTAGACAGAGCCCAGTTCAAAAGCCACTTGAATTGACTTGGCTTGAAGCAGTTTGACTCAGGTTATCACTCCAGCATGGCAGGGATTTCCATCTTCATTACAACAGGGCTACCTGGTTGAAGGTGTGTCTATAACTGAGACATGATTGTCTTGATTAAAGCAGCTGTAAAGAAAAAAAAAAAAAAGTGGATAAATATGTTTAATTTTCTAATTTTCAATTTTTTGTTATTTAAAAGTTTTTTATGAAGCAGAAAAAGAACATGAAATGGTGAGATAAAGTAAATACCTGAAAGTACAAACAGCAGTTAAAACTAAACTTTAAACCACAGAGATTCATTTAGATCCTAAATGAGCACTGAGAGCTGAACACTGATTGAGCAGCTGACTAAAAAGTGACTGTAAATACATGGTGCTCATATTGGAAGATACTCTGGCCTCAAGAAAAAATGCTTCAGTGGACACAGCTCAACAGTGTAGCATTTACAAAAAACATCATGCAGTTCCAACATTGTAGAGCTGTTAAATGCAATTATTTTATCTGATTTCTCAATGATGTATTAAGCATTTGTGCTTCTCCTTCCTTTTCTCCCTGCAGTGTAGCACTGATGAATCACAGCTGTAGTCCGAATGTCATTGTGACCTATAAAGGCACTGTGGCTGAGGTCAGAGCTGTTCAAGAGATAAACCCTGGAGACGAGGTCAGTAAACAAAGATGCTTCTCAGGACAACAATTTTGAGATGATGTACAATCACTCAATCAAGGAATACCAGATGCTTATTTCATTCTTTATCTTGATTGATGCAAAAAGGACATGATTTGATCTTTGATTTCCGTCTCTGTCTCTCTGTAGATCTTCAACAGTTACATAGACCTGCTCTATCCAACAGAGGACAGGAGAGAGAGGTTGTTAGATTCCTACTTCTTCACATGCCAGTGTACTGAGTGCACCTCCAAGTCTAAGGTGCCCTTAACACTTTATAATACACATCATTATAATTAAACATAATTTGCTGGTTAAAGTGTCTTACTGTTATTGTTTTTACAAAACCTTTTGAGTACTTTGTGTACCGTATGTCACTGTACATTTGGTTCCCACTTTATGTAATTTCTTCTGTTTCTTTCTAGGACAAAGCTAAAATGGAAATCAGGAAGCTGAGTTCTCCACCAGAGCCAGAGGAAATCCGATCCATGGTCCGTTACGCCAAAAATGTCATCGAGGAGTTCAGGAGAGCCAAACACTACAAGAATATCCTCTTCCTCTGGGACTGTTTCTTTTTAACTCTTGATTTTCCATTTTCTCTGATCTCAAGTCTTTCCCCTCTTAGTCTGTCAGTTTGTCTTCTTTCTTTATCAAGGACAGTCTTTCACTCGCCAGCCTCCTCTTCTTTCTCCACATGGTTGCGTCTCTATTCCTTGACTCTCTGGCACCCCCCAGTGAGCTGCTGGAGATGTGTGAGCTTAGCCTGGACAAGATGGGCGCTATATTTGCAGACACCAACGTCTACATGCTGCACATGATGTATCAGGCCATGGGCGTCTGTCTCTACATGCAGGACTGGGATGGAGCAATGAGCTACGGAGAGAAGATCATTCAGCCATACAGGTAAATTGATCTGTGAGAGCTCAGGAGGGAGGCAGTGATGCAGCTACAATAGATCCTTGTAGGAGAAGTCAATCAGTTGTACAGTAGCAATATTGTCAGGCAGCCACAGTACAGAGGTGGATTATGAAGCCCTGTAGGATAATTGAGTGGGCTGGCAGTCCATCAGTAAAAATTTGATCTCACTTTTTGAGACCTTTTGTCTCTTCAAGTTCTAGACATTTAAATCTGTGGTAAGCAGTTTATTTTTGTCACCAATGGGTAAAAGTTCCATAATAACTTTTAGCATAATGTAATTCAAGTGGTCTAAGAGAAAACTAGACTTCTGCACCTCCTCTCGGCTCTGGTTTGAGGCTTCAGAAAATCTAGTTTGCAATGGGAGACTTTGGCCAATCACAGGTCATTTCAGAGAGAGGTAGTACCTATTGGCTGTTCTACAAATCCAGATGCATGTGCACATTCCTTCAGGCGGTGAAAGCCTGATTCACTGGCGGAAAAATCCTACAACTACTTTCCAATACTTGTTTTGCCTACAATGTTGTATAACAAAAAAAAAAATTGTGAACCACTGACCTAAATAAAGATGGGCGCTACACCCCCACTTCCTCCCACTATACTGAAAATGAAGCCAAAATACTACAAGTGCTCTTGTGCTGGTGACATTATTTGGAGCAAGAATCTCTGTAGTAGAGACCAACATTGGAGCCGAGTTCCCGCCCACACAGCCGGCTGACTCAATCACGGGCAGAGCTTCTTGATCTGTCAATCATTATGTGAAACCCCTTCAGCATCAAATGAAAAGTCATCAGAAAAATGAAGTCTTGAATAAACACAGACCATCTTTGGCAAAAATGTATTTTGATGTTTGAGTTTGGCCTATGACCTATCTATTAAAGTGGAGGAGGCAGGACCTATGACCTATACTGCAGCCAACCACCAGAGGGCAATCAAGACGCTTTGGCTTCACTTTTGGGGAGCTCTCATGTTCGTTCTATATATATAAATGGTGTGAACATGTCCTGGTGCCACACGGAGCTTCAGGCTCATATTGTCTGATGCCATAGTGCTTGTATCGAGCTGGTCACAATCTCAATATGCTAAAAAATGGATTTGGGCTCTCTGAACATCATGAACATCATGAACATCATGTTCAAGCATAAGGATGCTCATAAGTGTATGTGGTACCAGAGCACCCTAGGCTGAAGGTCAGTGATCGATTTTGTTATCGAATCATCTGACCTGAGGCCATGTGTATTGGACACTCAGGTGAAGAGAGGGCCTGAGCTGTCAACTGATCACCATCTGGTGGTGAGTTGGCTCAGGTGGTGGGGGAAGCCTCTGGACAGACCTGGCAAGCCCAAACGTGTAGTGCATGTGAGCTGGGAATGTTTGGAGAAGGCCTCTGTGTGGGAGACATTCAACTCCCACCTCTGGCGGAGCTTCTCTGGCATCCCTGTTGAGGTTGGGGACCTTGAACCAGAGTGGTCAATATTTAAAACGTCCATTGCTGAGGCTGCGGCTGAGAGCTGTGGTCTTAAGGTCGTAGGTGCTTCAAGGGGCAGCAACCCCCAAACATTATGGTGGATACCGGTGGTCACAGAAGCTGTCCCACTGAAGAAGGAGGCCTTCACAGGCAAAGCAGCGGGTGTTGGAGGAGTTCAGAGAAGCCATGGAGAAGGATTTTCGGGTGGCACCAAAGCGCTTCTGGAAAACCATTCGGCACCTCAGGAGAGGGAAACGGGGGACCATCCAAGCTGTATATAGCAAAGATGGGACCCTGTTGACTTCAAATGAGGAGGTAATCCGGCAGTGGAAGGAGCACTTTGAGAAACTTCTAAACCCAACTAAACCACCCTTTATGGTAGAAGCAGAGCTGGAGGATGATGGAAGATCACCGTCAATTTCCCTGGAGGAAGTCACTGAGGTAGTCAAACAGCTCCACAGTGGCAAAGCCCCAGGGACTGATGAGATCCGCCTGGAAATGTTGAAGGCTTTGGGTGTGGAGGGGCTGTCATGGATGACATGTCTCTTCGACATAGCGTGGAAGTCTGGGACAGTGCCTAAGGAGTGGCAGACTGGGGTGGTGGTTCTTCTTTTCAAAAAGTGGGACCAGAGGTTGTGTGCCAATTATACAGGCATCACATTACTCGGCCTCCCAGGGAAAGTTTACTCTGTTGTCTCTCTTCAGTCGGAGGTTCGACTATCGGCCTGACCCTCCTTCCAGCACCTTAATTAACATTAATTATAAATTATATCTTGTTTTGTCTCACATTCACTGCATAGCTTGATGTATAAATTATATTGTCTCTACAGTGTTCACTACCCAGCCTACTCACTAAATGTGGCGTCTATGTATCTGAAACTGGGACGTCTGTATTTGGGCCTGGAGAAGAAGACACAAGGAGTCAGAGCACTGAAGAAGGTATATGTTTCTACTGTAATAATCACAAAATATAATGGAAAAAATGAAATTATCTTCTTAAAAATCTCTGTCTTCCTCTTTTAAACTGACTAATGTACTACTCACTGTAACTTTGCCTGAGAAAATGGAAACACAGGCTCGTTTCATCTGATTTCACAGCGAATCCAACCCAGTTGCAGCCATTAAGAATAACTATTCAGAAATAGTCAATCATCTCACCGATGGTCTTGTTTGCTTATGTAGGTCACATAGAAGCCTCAATGTTAGATTGACTCTAAAAGTCCACTGAAAGTGCTTCTTTTTGCCACTGACAAGGATCAGATTGTTATTATAAGTGTTTGACAACATGAAAAGGATCCCTACTGAGAGAGACCCTTTTTCAAAGAGTAAAATATGTTTTGTTTAACCAGAAACAGCTTTTTTGTTGCTCTCAAGACTCCCTTTGCAGAACTTTAATTTTAACATCATCATCTTTTTCATTGAAACTTGACAGAAACAAAATAAAATGTCACCAAAAACATCTTGGTTCGTCTTTCCACTTCTCCAACAATCCCCGTTTCTGGGTGTTTGTTGAAATTAACCCTTTATTCACAGCATTGGATGTGGAAATATTCTGGCTCTACGTGCCATTTTTCTCTGCTGCTTCTCTGATGTCTGACCTCCCTCTCGTGCCTCTTATGAAAATTTCACATCTAGAACGGTAAATGGACTGGTGAATAAAGAGTTAATTTTGACTAAACAATCAGAGTTGGTGATTGTCTGAGCAGTGGAAAGACAAGCCAAGACATTTTTGGTGAGTTTTGCAAAACTGTAATTTTAACATTGGCATTATCATCTTCATTCAAAGAGAGAGTGATTAGTTTGGCAAGAGCAATAAAACTGTTTGGGTCAAACAAAGCACATCTTACTCTTTTATAAAAGGTTTGTCTCTGTTGTGATCCTTTCTGTAATGTTGTCAGACAATCTTAGAAAAAGATAAAATAAAGAGCAATCTTAGCCTGTCAGGGGCAAAAACAACCACTTTTGTCAGACATACTTTGACAGTGTGTAGTTTCCCAAAAAGATGATTGTAGCTTAGTTTTCCTTCTGTCTTCTGCAATTCTCTCCCTCAGTGCTGGACCAGTTACAAAGATTGTTGTCCCCATTAGACACTGAAACACAAAAACTTGGGAAAATAGGGTACAGGCTGAAAAAATACTGATGCTAACCTTTAAAGATCCTTTATATACAACTGTACAGCCATGAATTGCCACATCGTAAGCTTTACAAATGTGTTGTAAGCTATCAATTTCAAACCTTTTCAGTGTGTCTTTTAAATGATTTTAAAATATGTTTTTCTTTTTTCTGTCTTCAGGCAGTCACTATTATGGAGGTGGCTCATGGGAAAGATCACCATTATGTAGCGGAAGTCAAACGAGAAATTGAAGAGCAGAAGTAAATGAGGTGCAGCAGGAGGAGTAAAAAGATTGAAGGGAGGCTGGATTGAGGGACCTCTCTTAAAGCAACACAGTTCACGTCACAACTGCATGCCATGCATCTTATACCTCTCTGTTTTCCGTCGCCCACTCTGTTGTTTTTCATGCCTCTCTTTAGGCAGGTTTTTTTTTTCTTTGTCTATTGTCAACATATTCTGGCTGAGGATGACCATGTTTTGTATCTACAGCTACTTCAGTTAGAACGCAAGTGAGGGTTAAAGTGTTTAAAATGAAAAAAGTGTTTGAATGCTCACAGTCCTAACCCTGAACTTCTTTTGAAAATGTTGCTTTCTGTGTGCTGAAGCTCATTAAACTCATACAACACCCATACTGTAATGCAAAAAAAGAGATCACATCAATGGAGAAAAGGAAAAACTAATGCCGCCTTTCGAAAGAAACAAAGCTTTCGTGTGACCGCTACAGAAGCTTCATTTTCTGATGTGACATTCTATCCTGTTATTCTTGCTTTGTGAGTCTGAAATCATTTACTGTGTTCAGTAGACCCATCAGCAGGCTGTGTTTTACTATTATTTATGTCTTTGACAGCAGTTTTAGCTGCACATCTTTGCTCCAGAGCAGTTGTTCAATGATTTGAACTTCTGCACAGGCTGGCGAGTAGTTGGGCATTACTACATATTCAAAGCCAGTACATTTTAATTCTAGCAGATATTCAGCAGCAGAGTTTTTGGCTTCATTAATTCTTGTTTAAACTGTGAAAAAAATGATGACTGACCATGCATCAGGTGCTCTGTAGCAACGGAGAAGAGAATGCAAAGAACTATTCCTTAATGAGTAACCAGTGTTTTAATTGGCTTGTCTTACAATATGTTCTGCTTGTTTTTAGAGCCAGAAAAAAGTGTTGCATGTTTTATTGTTTATGTTGTGTTTTTTTGTTTGTTTGTTTGTTTTTTCCATATGAAGCTTGTTGACCAAAAGGGCCACGGGTTAAACTGACAAGGAACCAGCTATAATTCTCTATTCACAGTGTATCCTTAAACGGGGGAGCTGACCAGTTAGACCAGTTTACCTCTTAAGTCAGAGTGGAGATACTGGTACTATGACCTGACCAGTGATCCTGGATCAGAGCCCCTTTGCTCTCAGGAAAAAAAAAAAAAAAGGCGCAACACTGTAGCTTTTGTTGCCTTTTTTCAAGAGATACGCTATTGAACTTTTTTAGTGTTTTCTCCAAAGTATCATTACCCGGGATTGAAATCAGTTTAATATCAGTGGGAAGAATATTAAAATACAGTATTTTACCTATACATACAGCTGATAACAATGGGGGAGATCATTCAGTCCATACACTTCAGTTTTACAGTCAAAAAGAAAAAATGCATCTCCCTTTAATCTCTGCTTTAGAGTAAAATAAGCCTAATAAACTGAGATGAATCATAATATTACTATTATTATTATTATTATTATTATTATTATTATTATTATTATTATTAACACATTATACTAACATGGCAACTTTTTAAGGAAGTGTGACCTTCAGCAGAAATTAGTGCACATAACTCATGAAGTGTGTGTCCACAAATTGCCATTAAAGAAATACACATTTTTCCTCTCACCTGTAGTGCTGTTTATCCGTATAGATCAGGGGTCAGCAACCTGCAGATAAAGAGTCACGTGTGGTTCAATGTGGCTTTGACAAAAAATTTAATAGAAATGAATAATAATTATTTTTTTTAACATTTTATTTTTCACTTCTTATTGAAAGCCTAAGTGATTCTTACATTTTCCAGTTATAAAAACATAAATGAAAAAAAAGTAATATTTTGTAAACTAAAGTGTGCATCATAGCTTATGTCTCCAGCTTGGTTCCCTTTCCTATACATTTTGCCAGTGGCTATTGTCTTGAGTCTCCCTAGTCCAGCTGTGGTTGACAGATTCTAAAACAGAAAAGTCTTCATGCAAAATAGAGAATAGTTGTGGCTCAATTTGTTTTCTTTTTTCTCCAAAAATGGCTCTTTTGATAGTAAATTGTGCAGACTCCAATCTAGATTACTTTGGTGCACATTGGTGCAGGTTTTTGTTTCTTTCCATAAATCTTGACCTGGTTATTGAAGATCATTCACAGACCTTGTTGTGAGCAGTTTCATATAAGAACTATTTTCTTTCCCCAGTAGAATTTACTGAATTTCTTACACAAAACTGCTCACAACAAGGTCTGTGGATTATCTTTTTTTAATATTTGTTTATATTTTTGGTGCATTGTACGCCACAAGCCGAGTGCCATCTAGTTCCATTATATTGGAGAGAAGACATACATCTCTACAACCGATATCTCCAAAACTCTGCACCACAACAAACCACAACAAAACAATTAGATAAATAGCACTACAGGTTAAAGAGAAAAGATGAATTTTTGATTCTTGGGTGAATTCTCCCTTTAAGAAAATTGCGTTGACAACAAAGTTGGTCATAAATGCTGGAAACGTTGCCTGGATGCAATATTTTTAAATGACCCTGACCCCAAAATCATGAGTAGGAGGAGGAGTAGTTACAGGTCATAAAACTGTAGTTTTCTCTCTACTGCAGATTCGACTAAATCAATATATAGAACGATCATGTTAAAAGTGACTGGACTAGAAGAAGTAATCATGCAGCATATGAAGGAGACCAAGTTGAAGGTTAGGACGATGCAAATATCATCACCTGGGCCTTATTTTAGGGTTCTTGTTGCACTAAAACTTTGTACAATTTTTGTGACAAAATGATGTCAAAATGGCGAACCTGTAAGCACATTATGTTTCATTTTTAGCAGTGGACACTCCACACAATGACACAAGTCACAGATCTAATTCTTTTATTCTTTCTCATGCCTGTAGCTTCTCCCTCTTCTTTACTATGGATGCAATTTTATGCGCAACATGAATGTGGGTTACTGAGGGTTAGAAATAACCCATTGTTATGAGTTGCCTGTGGTCATATTTGTAGCAACTACTGCATCGGTGACTCTTTTTGTTACCTGCAAAAAAGCATCTAGAAGGTGCCTGCCTTACAGCTTTGCATCAGTGATCCAAAAGCACCAATCAGCCACGCTGTTCCACATATTGATTTTAGTGTATGTTTTTACAAAGGAAATACACAATGAAAAGAGGGTTTGTGGGCTAGTTTGTACAAACCAAAAAAAATATATATATATATATATATATATCTAAAGCCCTCTGTTTGCCAGATTTGAGCACTTTGTTTAATTTCTGACCAGACTCTAAGATCATGCGTATGATTTGTTTTCTTTTTTCTGTGATGTCATTAAAGATCAATCCTGTGACACAAGTGTTAAAACAGTAAAATGCATATTCATGCTGCATGTATAAAACCAGATGAAAGGCCACCCAAATGTTTTCTGCTGTTTCTGTATGAACTCTTACTTTATCAGGCATGAATGTTATTTTATTGGAATGCAAAACTAAAATCTGAGCCTCTGATTATTTCTGTACCATGTCAGTGGAACTCAATAAATGACGGTATGGTACGTGCTTTGCTATATGTTTTATTTATTTATTTATTGTTACAGTAAGAACTCATTAATTTACAACTATCATCTATAGCAAAAGAAAAAGGGACCTGAGAGCCATGAGAGAGAGAAAACTTGACTAGAAATATTCTGCAGCAATTAAGCTGCACCTGCAATTTATTATCAGCAGTTTTTCTGTGGTCCATTTCAAGCTTCATACTCAGTTTTCTTCACCAATATATGCACAGTGACTGTCCCAGGTCGTTCCAACAGGGGCCAGTGCCATCATGATAACAAGCTGTATGTCTCCCAAACTTCAGTGTTACTGTCATAATTAATATATTTTTTGACACCTCAAAGCCTTTGTGGTCCATTTGATATAAATTATCCTGAACCACCACTATTTTTTGTCAGGTCTGATTGTTGATTTTTTTCCTTTCATTATCCTTTATTGATTGTCAAGCCTGTGAAGGAGTGCTGTGTTAAACTAAACCTAAAAATTAAAATTTGAAAATTGTAGTGCAGAAATGATAATTTCTACTGATTGTATCACATATCACAATCACAAATAATTGCAAGGACATTTTCACCATGTAGTACAGCCCCAGTATTTACAGAAAGTATTTCTTATTTCTTTTCCACAAACAATTTTATAGGCCTATCATATTCAAGTCTCAGACTATTGTTTTTATTAGGCCTATTTTCTATTTATATTTCATATATATTTTGGATTTTTTTTGTAATTGCATGTCACTAAATTGAAAACCTCTCATCTTTCTGGTACTATCATTAACATAATAACCCATCAGTTAGCAGCGTAAATCTTGAATTATCGAGGATGTTATATACTTTAGTTCTGATGTGAAATACCGTCTGATGGTTAATGAGCCTGTCGTCAGATCCTGTTTGATCACATCCTATAATTATGGGAAGGAATGAATAAACAATAGTATTGAAGGATGTATAGCATGACTGTCGTGCGTATGGCATGTAGTTCCAAAGTTGCACCACGTTTTAGCGCTGTGGAGACAGGAACAGAAGCAGACCAATCGTGTGCGTTGTGTGCCTAACGTCACACGTAGTAGCCAATGGGACGGGAGCTGAGTGAGTTGCGGTTTCCTCCGGTGGAATTTGAATTTTCTGGCGAGAGCAACCCAAACAGTGTGTGTGATAAAGGAGCATCGCGCCCAAAGTAAGTGCAGCTTATTATAAGTCTTAACTGTTGTAGCGATTAATTTTAACGTTACCACACGCGTCGTTTCACAAATTATTGTGTAATTTTCAGCTACTGATTGGTTGATTTTTTGCCTAAAATCAAAATTAACGTTTTCTAAAGCCATATTCAGCCCAGCTGGATTAACGTTAAATCCAGTAGAAACTGTATGCTGCTAACGCTAACGTAACGTCCACTTCAGATGAACGTTAACCACGTTAATTTCTCAGATGTGTGTTTAACTAGGTTTGGTTCACAAAATGACATACAAAATAATGTGGTAACATTGGTTAACGTTACGTTAGCTACGATTAACAGTAATGTAACGAGCTAATATTTGCTAACTTCACAATGACCTCACGTTGGTAGCTAAAAGTTAGCGTTAAGTTATAACTTAGCCTACATTAACCGATTACAACTAAACTGTAAACAAACATTTGTGTTGTTTTCTTATTGACTAACTGATCGAACGCTTACTGATGTTTAATAATATGTAACTAATTCTATGTGACTTTTTTTCATTTATTCAGTCATTGTACTAAAGTACAAATTCGAGGTACTTGTACTTTACTTGAGTATTTCTATTTTATGCATCTCAGAGGCAAATTTTGTTCTTTTTTCTGACAGCTTTAGTTACTTTTATTTTTTATTTATTTTTCTGATAATACTTAGGGCTACATAATGATAATAACATAACATACATAATAACATATGACAAGGAACCACCATGTTGTCTTGATTTTGAAGGACCGTGTGACATAAAGTGGTATTTTCACTGTAATAACCACAAAATAAAATTGTCTAAATAAAAATCTCCTCCTGCTTCTTGTCAGTATTAGCTAACATACTCTTCACTGTAACTTTGGGCAAATGTGAATACAGGCTTGTTTCATCTGATTTCATGGAGAATCAAACCTGATGACAGACATTAAGAACAACTATGTTGAAATAAATATTCTTCTCTCTGAGGATCTCGTTCACTTATGTCAAATAGAGGCATCAGTATCAAACTGAGATGGTTTCATACCCAGTTAAAAAAATCCTTGCAAGTAGGTTGAAGTGAGGTTTTGAATGCAGGACTTTTACTTGTAGTGATGTGGTTTCAGAGTGTGATATTGGTACTTTTACTGAAATAAAGGCTCTGAATACTTCTTCCACTGCTGCTTGTTGGTTACTCAGTTTGCACGTTAGTATTGTTTTTCTCTTTCATATAAGTAGCTGTTTGTTTAGTCAGGTTTTAAACCATGAGCTGGGCGGTGGAGGAGTGGAAGGATGGACTTCCAGGCAAAGCCCTGCAGAAGATCCAGGAGATGGAAGTCCAGCTGGACAAACTGAAGAAGGAGAGGACCCAGAAACAGTTTCAGCTGGACTCCTTAGAGGCCGCCTTGCAAAAACAGAAACAAAAGGTCAGTGTTCAAGAGGAATGGATGAAGGGACTAAAAACTGAGTGAGTGTAGATAAACTCAAACTGTACTGAATCCCTTGGGGAATCACTGCTGCAACAGCCTGACGGGAGTGGACATTCAAGCAGCTTATAAATATATATAAAACTATAGAGATGCATCTATTAATTGTCTGTGTTTCTCTTTCATTAGGCTGACAGCGAACGTACTGAGACCTCTGCTTTGAAAAGAGAGAACCAGTCTTTAGTAGAGTCATGTGACGCTCTGGAGAAAGCCCGCCAAAAGGTCACCCATGATCTTGGAGTCAAAGAGCAGCAGGTCAGTTCCTGATGTGAGAAATAAAATATATCTGCTGTCTTTTATTGCTATTTAGTTTGAAATGTATTCAGTATCACAGCACAAGTCACCAGTACACAATGAACCACCCCCCCAAAAAACGAAAACTGGGCCCAGGTTATACTTACTGATGATTAAACACTGACTTTTAACTTTCTGTGATCTTTCCTGTAACTAGGTGAGCTACCTGGAGGGTCAGCTTAACTCATGCAGGAAGACCATAGAACGACTGGAGCAGGAGCTGAAGAAGTGAGTTCACTGTTGGTTGTCGTGAATTTTGACATAAGCAGAGAGAGCAGATTTATAAATGCAGCTCCTGTGAGTTGGTGTTTTGTCAAGTACTGAGTAAGTAATAAGTGACATGAATAGATACAAACTATTTGACCTGATGGAAAGCACTGGAATCCTTAGCCTTGATTCACTGTTAATGCTGTATTTGTCTTTTCATCTGCTCAGGTACAAAAATGAACTGGATCGTTCTCAGCCTGCTGGATCTTCCTCATTGTCATCCTCCTCCTCTGAGCTTCAGCCCTACACTACCCCACAGAAAAGTTTCCCTACCCCAGCTTCTGTCCAGGCCTACAGACAGCAGGGTATTTTAGTTTGTCCTAGTCCTCTATGTCTCTAGTTCATGCTGCATGCATTTAACAAATGAATTTTATTAGATGTTTTTGTTTAGTTTTTTTCTTCACCTCAGCTGATTGGTTTCCAGTTATGTCCTCACTTGTCAGACTGGTATTACTGCAAATGTTGATATTGACTCAAAAAATATGGATCTCAGCGACTCTGATCAGGTTTGTCAGTTTACCCTAAAATGGATTCTGTATTTACGTTCCATAGATAACAGACTAGAGGAGCTTCAAGAGAAATACAACCAGGAGGTAGAAGAGAGAAAAAGGTTTGAGACTGAACTCAAAGTCCTGCAGGTCAAAGTGGGTACATTACTTCTATTTATTATGTGGGATGGTTTGTTTCTTTGTGGTTGATGATATTAATTAATCTCTTCTCTTTTAGCTGTTAAGTCAGTCCTCGACCAGTGTAAGCCACAAGGACATTGCTGCCCGTCAAGCTGGATCTTCCATATTCCCGTGGCAGCAGCAGGATCAGGCCCACTGCCGCCAATCTCAGGATGTGATGGAAACACCTCTTAAGAGGCGGGGGTTGTCCCTGTGGGACACCCATGAGGAGACGCCCATTAAACCTAGCCAACGGATGAGCTCTTCTAGAGTTGTGCAGAGTCCCAGTGGATCCTCCCAACAGATGGAGCAGCTTAAGACCATCAACCAAGGTGGACTGCTCATAATTTGTTTTTGAATTACTGACTTTTGTAGTGTTTGGTATCTTTTCTGGATTCTTTCATTTTGCACATCCACTACCCTTTGAAAAATGTATTTGGCTCCTTTTGAGTCCCATATCCCAGTCATGTCCAGCAGCGAGGCTTTAATTTTGACTGTTTCTTCACCAGAGCTGCGTGGCCGTGTGACAGAGCTGGAGAGGAATCTGTCAACCCAGGAGAAAGAAATTCGTAGCCAGGCCTCCAAGCTGCAGGAACTACAAACCCAACTGACCCAGGCCCGCAAAGAGCTGACTGAGCGGGACAGAGACCTGGCCAAGACAAGACACGAGCTGAGTCAGGCCACAGACAGACACCAGCAGGTTGAAGCCAAGGTAGGCTTCCATAAGTGGTACACAGAGACTTTATTAAAATGGGGTTTATTGGGTTTGTTTGTTTCTGCTTGAGTACAAGTTTATAGTGGAAAGGTGTGTAAAAACTGATGATGATTCTGCGTAATGTTCTTAGTGTTCATCAGTTGAGCAGAAGCTTAAGCAAGTCTCGGAGGAGATGAGCTGTCAGAGGCACAACGCTGAGAGCTGCAGACGAGCCCTGGAGCAGAAACTCAAGGACCAGGAGAGAAACAGTCAAAAGGTGCAACAACCTGCCGTCATTACATCATTAGACCTTTTAGTGTTTTTAGCATTTATCAAACATTAGAAATGAAAGTGCAGTTTTCTGGATTTCACACAAGAATTTTTTGTCCCTGATATATTTTGTATAGGAGCTAGGCCAGCTGCAGAGTTCCCACCAGACTTTGGAACAGCAGCTGAACCAGACCAGAACCAAACTAACACAAGAGATCCAACAGGCCAAAAAAGACTACAACATCCTGCAGGCTGACACAGAGAAGGTAACTTGTAGGATATCTGTCCTGCTCTAACTTTCTTCATCTACTCTGATTTGGTCTTTCTTTACACAGTCATCAACTTGGATAGTGTTTGTGTATCTGTAGAACTGACTGGCTATGTCTATATGGACCTGAATTGTTCTTGTTAAGTTTGTGATCTTACAAAACCATTATAAAAAGAGTTTAAAGTGAGAGAATCCAATAATAAATCCAGTTGTTTGCATCAATTTCTTTCTTTTGCAGGGTTAAGGGCATTAGTGTGTGAAATTTGTGTCTCACTTCTCAGACTTTATTCCCTTGTCTGTGCTTCTCCTTCCTTCTCTTAACTCTTCTCTCCCATTGCTCCTTTCCAGATTAGCTTTCAGAAGACTCAGATGGAAAAGGAGGCGGAGGAGCAGAAACAGAAACTGCTGAGGTCAGAGCAGAGCCTCCAGGCCAGCCAGAGCAAAGAGCAGGACCTCCACAAGAAAATGGAGGTGGGCTACTTTTATTAGAATATCCACAAACTGTAATTGTGAATTGACAACTCACTCAAAAATACCACCAAATATCATTATATTTTCTATATAATATATATTTTTATATTATATATATACATTTCTTCATCCCTCCAGGAGCTGCAGAAAGAGAAGAACAGTGTGACTGTTCAGTTGGACCAGAGCAGCAGACGTCTGAGTCAGCTGGAGGAAGAGAAGAAGAGTGCAGACCAGAGCCTCAAACGTACACAGGGATTACTGGATGACCTTAAAGGTGAATTAGTACGATAAATGGCACTGGCAGAGGGTAGCAGTTATTTTAGAGAATTATCTGAGGTCATACTGGCTTTTAAAATGCTCGTCTTCTTGATCTTCAGCAAAATCAGAAGGGCAGGTGGAGGAGCTGAAGAGACTTCAGTCTAAACTGGAACAACAGACACAGGCTTCAGCTCGGGAGCTGGAAAACACGAAGAAGACACTTTCTGATGCAGAGACCAAAAATGACAGGTGTGCATAGTTTTTCTGTAGAAAATAAGGTTTAAATACACAATGTTAATTTCATCTACTGTGTGTAAGTGCAAGTTCATCTAATGCAGTGCTTGGTTGAAGCCTGTTGAAAATAACAGTTTTGAAGCCTGCTGCACCTTCTGCAAGAAAACAATCGAATTAGGAACTTTGGGTATAAAGGCTTTAGAGTTTCATAGGAAATAAAAAAAAAGAAAAGAATTATTTTGTAAATAATTCTGTGACTCTGATTTTCCACCATATTGTTTGTACTTTTTGCCAGTATGGACATGACAGGTCAAAAGTCTTAAATTTAAGTTCCTGAAACTTGCAAAAAACCTTATACCTTATATTTTTTAACACTCTGTAGGTCTCAGCATGAACTTCAGAAACAGAAGCAAGAGGCCGAGAAGCTGAACAACAGGGTGACAGTCCTGGAGAAGGAGAGCCAAGAGCTG
The DNA here is from genome assembly GCF_056507025.1 of Lutjanus erythropterus. Lineage (NCBI taxonomy): Eukaryota > Metazoa > Chordata > Actinopteri > Lutjaniformes > Lutjanidae > Lutjanus > Lutjanus erythropterus. Next base: position 28,899,156 of record NC_139317.1, read on the forward strand.
AAGTCGACACTCACTGCAAGTCAGAACGAATGTAAAGAACTGAAACAAGAACATCAAGCTCTGCTGGAGTGGAAGAAAGAAAAGGAGACACTGATTAATGAAACTGAGGCTGTGCAAAAAGATCTCACTGACAAAATTGGCAACTTGGAGGACAGTCTTACTTCGCTGAACAAGGCTGCTGATGATCTTAAGGTAAGGTGCTGTGTTTCCCAGTATGTTTATGGATTAGGAAAAATATACCATACAGTTTATTCAAATTGATGAGCCTGTATATTGAACAATTGTTCTGTCATATTCAGCACTGAGACAAACATGCTGCACACCCAAAAACCTGTACAAGTTACATTGGCTTTGAATTAATAAAAAAAAATAATAAAAAATACTGAAATCTTTAAAAAGTGTTCAAACAATGCGATCTAGGATTGAAGTATAATTGACTCCCAGTATGCAAGTGACATCATCAGTATTCTCACCTTCAGTACATTTCTTCTGACTGATGTAGAAGCAGCTCATGAGTGCAGAGGGAGACAAGGCCAGTCTGTCTACTCACATCGATTCCTTGAAGGGAGAACTCCTCGACAAGAGCACAGAGTTGGAGGAGAGGGAGCATCAGTACAAAGAGCTCCAGTTCAAATTCTCCGAGGCAGGACAGAAACACACCAAAGACCTGGAGAACGCTGCTGTGCAAGTGACTCAGCTTCAAGCACAGGTGATTTATTGGATTGTTATTTGTTTGGGGGGTTTTTTTGCACATTTTCCAGTAAACTGTGTGGTCCTGTAAAAAATATAAAAAACTGTGAGTTTTTTATATTTAAAATCTAGTTAGCTGTTAAATAACCTCTCTGGATCTTTGAATTGCACATTGATCTCGGTAACTGAATTCCCAAAAACATTTTAAAACATGACTGGCCCTAAAGCAATATAATCAATGGCCACTGAACACATTCCAAGTTTGGCCTTGTGCTCACTGTTTTGTCTGTACAGGTTAAAGATCTGGAGCTGCGGTTGCAGAAGGAGTCGGCTCGAGCAGAGCAGGCTGAGAGGACCAACACAGAGCTGCAGGACGAGCACCAGGCAGCCTGTGATCTGGTCCGCTCCAAAGACCAGCTTGTTGAGCTGGGCCAAGCAGAGATCAGCCAGCTGAGAGAGAGCCTCGCTCAGGCCACCACACAGCAGGAGGAGCAAAGTGCCAGGTGGGAGTTTTATTTGTTGTTGTTAATTTAAATATACTAAAAGAAATGTTTTCATTTGGTTGATTTTGAAGGCCCCTGTTGGCAAAAACAGCAGTGTTTCCACCTTAATAACTACAAAAAAAGTTTAAATAGAAATCTCTGCAACTGTTTAACACATTACTCACTTTACCTCTGCCTGGGAAAATGTCAACATTGGCTCATCTCATCTGATTTCAAGGAGAATCCAACACAGGAGCAGGCATTAAGAAAACATTAAGAACATACAGAAATAGCTAATCTTCTCATTACGTGCTTATGTAGGTAATATAGAGGCATCAGTAAATAAATTGAGATCATTTCTTAAAGGCTACAGCCACAATAAAAGTAAAATTTTGTTATGGATACTGTGTCCCCATTGTTTTGTTTGAGATTCAGTAGATGTAGCTTCTAACTAGGCCTGGGCGATCATATCTGTTGATATTGATAATTACTGATCATGTAAGATGTGACTGATATGTTGTGTAATCCAAAGGGTGGAAGTGGCTGAGGGATAAAATAAGTTTGTTGTATTGTATTGCAACAATATTACAGGGATGACTGTTGGTGCTTTCACAGAATGTGAGATTGTTTTATAAATAATCATCAGTAATGTGGATAAAATGCCAAAGTGAGTAAAGGCAAATAATAGATCAGCTGGAACAGTCTGATAAATTCTCAAAATGATATCACTGAACTAATGCAGCCTTGAAAACCAGGAAAAGACACTTCTGACATATCACAATATAGGGATATCCAAAATCTATCATGATATCTAGTCTCATATCACAATACAATATAATATTGTTATATTGCCCAGCCCTACTTCTAACCTGTATGTTTTCTGTCTCTGGTGTCTTATCTCTCCCAGGCTGGCAGAGGAGAGGGCAGCCCTGCTGAAGCAGTGTGAGGAGAGTGTTTCAGTGAAGGCTGAAGAGATCGAGCAGCTCAAGCTGCGGCTCGAGGAGGGTCAGCAAGAGTTGCTTCTCGCCAAAAACCAGGTCTGTTTTAATGCACTGCAACAGACTTTTTAAAACAGATTACCGTAACTTATTCTTTTTTTTATTTATTTACCAGCTAGTCCTTTGTTTTCACATCCTGTCATTTCTTTTGGAGTTGATTCAACTTCTTTTTGATATTTTTGAGGCTGTATATAGTGATGTTGTAAAGTATTGTACTGTATTGTAAGATAGAAAATAATCTTATGACCAATGAGTACATGATGATAAAACAGGTCTTTGCAATCATACATTAAATATTTTACCCAAAGGTCATGTTTGGCACTTGAAGAAGAGTACTATGGCTGAATATACCAAGAGTTTCTAATTTCAGTGAGAAACTAAATCTATTCTGTTGATTTTTCTGATGTTATATTCACTGTTAGTGCCTGTACTTCTTCATTATGTTAGGTATTATTCCTTACTTTTGTCTGACCCAATAGAATCCATGGTTGAATCTTCTGTTCATGTTTCAGGTCGGTTCCATGGATCAGTTCCTGAAGGTCCAGGAGCAACTGGGAGCTGAGCTGCAGAAACAAATTAAGACACTGTCAGACAGCGAAGACCTACTCAAAAAGATGAATGAGAAACAATCAGAAGACCTCACACAGGCAGAGAAGAAGCTGAAGGACCTGCAGAGCCACACAGAAGAGAAAGAAAAGCTGCTCAGTCAGGCTGAAGCTCAGATTTTGTCTGTGGAGAAACAGAAAGCTGAGCTGGAAAATGCATCTGAAACAGCAAAGAAAGAGGCCGAGGTATAATATTGCACTTTTTAAGGAAATATATTATGTTTAGTAGTTAGCTCAACTGATTTTCTCATAAATCGTGGGCTGTACTTCCTACAAATAATAAACTTAAATTCTCTTTCTTATTCAGGCCGTCCAGCAGGCTCAGACTGAGAAGATCAACAACCTTCTTGAGCAGATCTCTTCCTTAGAAGAAGAGTTAACTGCAAGCAAAGATGCAGCAGAGCAGCTTGCAGCCTTGAAGAAGGAACTGGATGTAGTCAACCAGTCTCATGCTGACCTTAAGAAGTCTCTGGAAGCTCTTGAGAGGAATCACACCTCCATTACTGAAATCAAGTCCAACTTGGAGAACACCCTCGCTGAAAAAAACAATCTGATCTTAACGTTGGAGAAAGAAGTCAAAGAGCTCACAGAGAAGATGAGCAAAGAGTCAGAGAGTCACGCATTGGAGATTGAAAATGTCCTTAACAAAGAGAAGCACCTTAATGAGCAGCTCGAAGCCGCAAAGCAGTCAGTGGCCACGGCTAAATCAGAATCCAGATCTCGACGGGAGGAGATCAAGACCATGAAGGCGACTCTGTCTGCTGCTTCACGTGGCTTAGAGGAGAGAGACAACACGATAAAGAGTCTGAAGGAGAAGCTGAATAAAGCTGAGGCAGAGCAGGCCAAAACATCAGATCTCTTGAAGGAGAAGATGGAAGCCATGAACAAAATCAAGGTTGGTTACTAATCTATGCTTTGTTATGTTTCTGGCAGTGGAAACAGTAATATATTATATTATTCTTGCCTGGTTCAGGATATTATGCTATACCAGAAAAGATAAACAATTAAGTGAGATGACTCATTGTTATATAATGTAATGATTTGATGTATTCCTTTGATTTTTTCACTTTAAGGTGCAGCTGGAGATGTTGCAAATGGACCTGGAGGACAACGAGTCAGCCATGAACTCTTATGACAGTCAGGTGGAAGAGCTGAAGGGAACCATAGAGGCACTGGAGGCTCAGCTCACACAGAATCTGACCCAGATGTCTGACATGGAGGCCAGACTGGAGGACAGCAAAGCCCAGGTAGAGCCACCCACTGATAATGTTTTTTAATTAAATGACATTTAATTTTAGTCATCTTAATTGTTTTGATTTAGTTGAGTTTTAGTTGACTATCATAAGATTTTAGTTGACTAAGAATACAGTGGATTTAGCTGACTAAAATCTAACAGGTTTAGTTCAAGAGTAATGCATTATTTAAACAGCATGTGTCAAACTCAAGGCCCAGCACCTCATATTATGTAACCTGTGAGAGCTCACAAAGAATGTAATTTGTTCAATACAATTCATTGCTACGTTATAGAAGTACAGTATCCATGAACTACACTGTATGTCCCTGAACGCATCCTGATTTTGTCATTCGCACACTGAAAGCAAGAGACAGTTATGCAATAGTAGATACATTTATATAGTCTTACACCAACAACTGGCCCTTTAAGGACAACTGTAATGGCGATGTGGCCCAGGAGGAGTTTAGTTTGACACCCCTGATTTAAACATTTCGTAGATGTAGAATTTCTGAGCTCATAACCCTGGAGGAAACACCTATTAACTTATTATTAAGTTTACAACATTTTCTGCTGCTTTTAATTACAATCTAAGATCAGCAGCTCTGGGTCATTCACTTCCTTAATTAGTACAGGACAGCGGTGGTTGATTTCAAGTTTAGGGACAACTATCAACAGCTGATAAAGTAATGTCAGCTTGAAAAACAAAAAAGATTTAAGAGAGTTTAAATGTCTGTAAATGTTGCTTCAGGTTAATTGTGTTTTTGCTGGATAATAATTTTGTGCCACAGATGCTAGACTTGGTGTGAAGATTCATTCTCATCAAGTCTGAATGTGTGTCTAAAATTCAGCCAGCAATTGTAATCATCTTTACCAGCTCCTGTTACACTGGAGGAAGGAAAACATCCCTAATTGTAATAAGTTTAATCTCTTTTCAGATCTCTGTCTTGGAAACCCGGTTAGACGAGGTCCAATCTCAGAACTCACAGCTGGAGACGCAGTATATTACAGCGAGAGAGGAGCTGATGGAGAGGAGCTGTGAAATAACTCGTCTGGAAGAGGATGCTCTCAGACGAAGCCAGCTGGAGGAGACTGTTGCTACTTTAGAGTCTAAACTCAGTCAGACCACAGAAGAAAATGCCAAATTAGAGACAATTCATAAACAGATGATGGAAGACAAAGACAACAATCTTAACCAGTTACTACAGGAGAAAAACAACCTGGAGAGTACTGTGAAACAGTTAACAGACGACAAAGAGCAAGTTGAAACTGAAATTATTCAAGTAAACGCAGCGAAGAGACAACTGGAAGCCAGTTTAGACAAACTAACTGAGGACAACAAACAACTGCAGAGCAACATGAACAAGAAGATTGATCAAATGACTGTTGAGAAACAAGAAGCTGAAAGAAGCCTTAAACAGGCGACTGAGGAGAAAGCCCAACTAGATGTTGCCCTTGATCTGATCAACCAGGAAAAGATCCAACTTGAGGCTAAACTGACCGAGCTAACCTATGAGAAAAATAACTCCGTCACCAATTTGAATCTAGTCGCTGAGGAAAAGCTTCAGTTGGAAGTTCAGTGTAACCTGCTGACTGAAGAGAATACCAAACTGCAGTCTAGAGAGAGTCAGCTAACTGAAGAGAAGCTGCAGTTGCAAGTAAGCGTAGAGAGGTGTGAAGCTGAGGTCGCTTCACTCAGAGAGGAGAAAGAGTGCATCCAGCTGGCCTCAGAGCAGGAGCTCCAGAGGCTGAGGGAGCAGCTCGAGACGAGAGACAAGAGGAACGAGGAGGAGAACAGAGAGAGGTACAGTCCCTTTTTACCTGCTCTTCACTCTGAAGAATTATTAGACTTAAAGGGATAGTTCAAATTATTTAAAGTGAGGATGTATGAGGACCCTATTAATTAATTACCACACCCCCAGTTTGGAGAAGCAGCACGGAAACTAAGCAATGCACTGCGGACAGGGTCAGCAACAGAACGTATTTGAACCACTTCAAAAAGGTCCACCTAAAGAAAACTATTAGTTTAAGTGTGTGCTTTATTTTGAATATTTTCACTGCTTCACTGCTTAAGATTTTTTTTAGGTGGCTAAAATATGTTTTGCTGCTGACCCTGTCCATTGCAGTGCATTCTTTAGCTTCCTACACCATTACTCCTGCTGTTTCCTTAAACTGTGGGCATGCCAACTGCCATCTACCATAGGTAATACACTGATGATAACTACTTCATACAACCCCACTTAAATAATCTGAACTATCCCATCAAATTCAAGAAGGACTTAAATGTTTTGCTGACAGATTATTTGTTCTATTAATGTGACTTTTTTGTTATTTTTTCAGGAGCCAACAGTTTGAGGCAGAGCAAATAGAACTGCATCAGAAGTTGGGGGCCTTACAAAAGGAGCTGGTTGTGTTGCAGCAGCAGTACGATTTACTGCTGGAGCAGGTCGGCCAACAACACAGTTTGATACAGCTGCTCTCAGAAGCACAAGGAACCCAGAACCCAGGAGAGAAAATCACCCACATGGAGTCTGAGGAGACACAAACTGGTGGTGAGTGTAAACCAAAACTAGTTTTGTTTTTTATAAAACATTGCTGCTACTTCAGTTTGAATATACTGGTTTCTATTGATTCATCTGATGGTTTCTGCAGCAGAACAGACTGATGTAGAGCCCACACTTGATACCAGTGCCAATACTGGATCTGTTCCAGTAAAGAAACAGCTGAGTCATGTGGTGTCTGAACTGGGTCAACTTTCCCACCAGTCTGACGAGGCTTTCAGGTACTCAGATATACAACTGTATGCTTGTGAGCGTGTTATATGTGTTTTATTAAGTGATAAATAAATCTAACCTCCCTCATCCCTGCTAGTGAGACAGAGCTGGTCTTTAAGGAGGACATCACTGAGCAGCAGATGATCCAGGAACAACTGGACGAGGAGAGGGAGGTGTGTGTGGTTGACGTAGGGGAAATGAGGGGTAATGAGGAGCAGCAGCACCATCAACAACAAACCTTGGATCAGGTAGAAAACGATTATTATAATATGTAGTTGTTTTTCAGTCATGAGGATGTTTAGCATAAATATATGCTGTCTGTACCTGATACTTATTAAGTATGTTTTTATAATATAAACTGAATGACAGAAGAACCTTCTGTATGACATTTCATTTTGTCTGCTTTCTCACAGGTTCCTGAAGACAGCAGTAGTCCCACAGATGTTCTTGAAGCTAAACCTGAAATTTGCGAGCTTTCTCCATCACCTTCCTCCTCTGGTGAAACCAGACAGATAGAATCTGCTGGTGAGTAATTAAATGCTGCTTATGACTGGAGTCTGAATAATTATGTGTTATTTACTTTGTTTCACACTGAGCTCCCTCTTTAGATCCACGATTCCATATTTTCTGCAAAAAATACTAATCTTCAATCTGCCCATCAGCAACAGAGTCATCCCAGGTACAAGATGACCTCGAGCACTACAAGGAAATGATCACAAAACAGGAAAATGATCTCCAGACTCTCCAGTCAGAGTTTGACCTCCTGAAGTCCGACCTCGCTCTGAGAATGGAGTTGACCTCTGAACTGGAAATTCAAGTTCAAAACTTGGAGAAGAAAGTTCATGCAGCAGAGGAGGACGCACACAGTGCAGCACATAAACTGAATGTTGCTTTGGAGGAGAAGAAAGGCATTGCTCACCAGGTAGGGGAAAGAAACTGCAGAATGCTATTCACTACTTAAATAATAAATGTCATGTTTATATTACCACTTAAATCTAACTGATACTAACACTGTGTTCTCATTCTTTAGTTTGCTCAGCTGTCAGAGGAGAGAGAAGCATTAACTCTGCAGTTGCAAACATCTAAATGCCAGCTGACAGATGTTATGGAGATGCTCGAAGGACTGGAGATGGCCAAAGGTAAATATCAAGACAGAAGAATTTATGGAGAAATACACAGGGTTTAAAGTGATAGTTCACCCAAAAATGAAATTTCACTCAATATCTACTCACCCCTGTGCTGATGTGAGGATGGATGAAGATCTCCAGTTCACAAAACACTCCCAGGGTTTCAGCAGAAAACAGCATTGCAGCCAAATCTAACGGTGACCAGTTTTAAAATGTAAAAAAAAAAAGAACACAAAAAACCAAAATGTCTCCATACTGCTTGTGTGGTGTAATCCAAGTATCCGTAAGCCACGACATTAAAATTTTATCCATAAAGACTTAAAGGTTTGCACCATGTTGTTGTATATTGATAATGATTGGATATCTTCCTTGGTTCTGTAGGTGGATGGGACGAGAAATTCCTTCAGCAGGAGAGTGAGCTTAAGAGGGTTCGCTCTGAGAAAGCCAACCTAGAGCAGCACATCCTCGGCATGGAGTCTGAGCTGGAGACCCTGCAGGAGAAGCAGACCAAACTGAAGGATGAAGTGGAGACCCAGAGGAGGACTTGTTCAGGCATGGAGCAGCAGATAGAAACACTCAGGGCAGAGGTGAGCTCTCAGTCTAAAGCTGTAAGCTAATACATCAAAATAATTTAAATTAATGGGAACATATTGGGGGAAAATCTGTGTCTAGTCTCAGGTGTTTCAGGATTTGTTGAACATGAAGCTTACCGATCAATCAGTGTGGAATAATTATTCTCAATTTTTTCTACTTCTCCAGACAACCCAGCTGAGATCTGAACTTGTGTCCTGCTCTGAGGAGCGAGATGACATGAACCAGTCTTTGATCCAATGGAGAGAGAAAGTTCACAGTCTGGAGAAGACTAACTGTGACACCAGAAACCTAATCTCCATCTTGGAGGATGACATTAGAGCAGGGAGGAAGGAGTATGAAGTCCTGCAAAGCAGCACAGAGAAACTGAAGACAGAGAAGCAACAGGTAAAACCTGTGCACAGTCAATTCAGATACTAGACACAGGTCAACAGAGGCTTTTACCGTGATACCCTAAAGAAATGTCTTTGAGTCTGTCACCTGTTTGATTTGCAAATGATTCATTCCATTTTCTTTCACTCAAGCTGTTGCAGCAGATTAAGGCACTTGAGCAGGCAATATCCCAACAGAGCGGAGAACGAGAGGAGCTTATCGGGCAGCTTGACAAGATAACAGAAGACCGCACCTCAGCCAATCAGAACACTGAGTCCATGGTTGGCAAGATACAGGTGAGTGGGGTTATAATTTACTGAGGTTGGGTTTCATCAGAAAAACTCAGTGCTTGTTCTTTATCTTGTTATTTAAGAATAAGAAAGTCTGGGCTGCACCAATCTGTCCCTTAAGTTTCTTTGAGGAGCTTCATTACACAGTTGCAATGATTAATTGATAATGAATTGATTATTAAATTTATCACATGCTGTTTTGATAATCAATCGATTCAAGTCATTTGTAAAGAAAAAAATCAAAATTCCAACTTCTTAAATGTAAATATTATTATTATATTATTTTGATTGTAATCCTCCTCCTTCCCTTGATTCTCCTCCAGGCATTAGAGGGAGAGGTGTCCCGTCTCTCTCAGTCACTAGAGGCCTCTCTGCTAGAAAAAGGAGAGATCGCCTCTCGTCTGAACTCCACACAGGACGAGGTCCAGCAGATGAGGACTGGTATTGAAAAGCTCCAGGTCCGCATCGAGTCGGACGAGAGGAAGAAAAAGAAGATGGGAGAGCTGCTTAAAGGTCACCATTGGCACTCCTTGAAGTTATGTATTTAAATTTTGTGAGTTGGTTTTGGCCTAAATGTGACTCTTTACCTCTTCAGCTGCCCAGAGAAAGTCTGACTCACTGCAGGATCGCATCGATGCCCTGGAGCGAGAGCGAGAAGATGTAGAGCAAAGTCTAGAGGACGCTGTGTTGCAGGTATTCTGTTGTAAACAAAAAAAAAGCTGTTTTTTTGCCATTGCAACTTATTGTTTGCCAGGATAAAATTCACATGTGAGGTGGTTTGATGGAACATCAACATTTATTCACCTTGATTTATTTCCCATCCCACAGGCTGAAACAGTCAAAGCTGAGCTGGAGGAGGAAAGGAAAAAGGTATCATCATCTGAATCTGTGTTTAGACAGCTGATGCCCTTTGTTGTGTATCTGCATAGGCTTGGGAAATATAGCGATATTGTGAAATGAGACTAGATATCAGTTTTGGATATTGTGATATGGCATAATTGTTACTTTTCTCCTAGTTTTAAAGGTTACATCACAGTAAAGACATGTAATCTTCTAAACCCACCAGGCTATTATGGCTATTCTATTATTTACCTTTGCCCATTTAGTCATTATATTTAACCATGCAGAGTGTCTTTGTGTCGCCTCTGTGTGGATCATAGCCAGCAAGATATCAAACATTTGTGTGGCCTGCTAGATTATTGTTAGTGTTTTGGTTAAACAAGTCTACTTACAGACAGGTGACATATTTTGAAACATGAAACTTTGTTTTCCTTTAATTTGTCCTTCCTGTAGAATTCTTGCACAAAAAATAACCTTGGTTGTTTTACTGCAGTGAAGTAATCACTCTGAGTATACAGTGTGTATATAAATATATAGGCTGAATTTACCAGAGCTTTAGGGTGCTGGAAATGCTTGAAAAGTGCCTAAATGTTGGAAAAGGTGTGAGAATCCTGCAGAATTTTAAAAACCAGAAATCTCATTGTGTCAGTATTTTGTGAACGCACCAATAGTCATCCCTGTAATAATGTATCTGTATTGATACTGAGAGGTTTGATTTAAAATATTGTGACATTTGTCTTTGTTCATGTCACCCCCAGCCCTGTATCTGCCATGTTTTTATTTGTATTTGAATAGCAAAAAGTTACATGACAACAATATATTAATCAAATTTCTCTTCCATCTTCCTTCCTTTCTCTAATACTTTTCCTTTCCTCTCAAACCTGATTTTCTGCTCCACCCTTCACTTATTTTCTAACTCCCTGCTGCTGTCACCCTATTCATGACCCTCAGGTGGAGGAGGAGAAGAAAGAGCTCAGTGACAAACTCTCAGAGCTCTCTGCCACGCTGGACCACCTTAGATCTGAGAAAGAACGCATGGAGAGAGAGCTGGAAACAAAGAACAGGGAGATAGAAGAGCTGAAGGCCACTAAGGAGGAGCTGGAGAGAGGGTTGGAGAAGGCAGAGGTGGACAGAAGAGAGGAAGAGGAAAGACAGAGAAACAGGGTCGAAGAGCTGGAGAAAGGAATGAGAGAGGAAGCAGAGAAGCAAATGAGACAAGTGGATGACCTGCAGGCGCAGCTGTGCCTCTTTCTGCAGAGAGAGATCTCCCTTAAACAAAGGAGTGCAGAAACTGAAGGGGACAACGAGAGGATGCAGTCTCTGCTGGCAGAGATGGAGAAAGAGAAAACATGTCTGCAGTCATCTCTGGAGGAGTGGCAGACAGAAGGAGAGAGGCTCCGCTCTCAGGCAGAGGAGTGGGAGAAAGAGAGAAATGACCTAAAGACCAGAATCGAGGCCTTGGAGGAAGAAATTAAAGAGCTTACAACACTCATGAAAGGCAAAGAGGAGGAGCAAGAGAAGGAACAGATCAAAGAAAATAGACGGCTGGCAGAAGAGAGTGAGAAACTGCAGTCAACCCTGTTTTCTGTGGAACAAGAGAAAGATAACCTGCGCTGCACTCTTGCATCTGTACAAGGAGAGAAAGAAAGGTTGGAGCAAGAGAAAGAGAATCTTCAATCAAGCATCTGCTTGGTAGAAAAGGAGAAACATGACATGCAACAGTCTCTCTCCTTGTTAAAGCAGGAGAAGGAACGACTAGAGGAGGAGAAACAGAAGTTAGACGCTGAAAAAGAAGAATTACTCTCTTTTCTGTCTTTAATTGAAGTGGAGAAAAATAATTTGTCTTCAGCTCTTTCTTCACTGGAACAAGAGAAGCAAAGAGCAGAAGAGGAGAAAGAGAAACTCACAGGAGAACAAGAGAAACTGAAGTCTACAGTTGCCTCTGTGGAGAAGGAATTGGAGGCAAATCAATCATCTGTCACAAAGCTCAATGAGCAGGTACACATGTAGTTTACTTTTTCTCATTTGTGTCGCCTTTATTAAAAAAAAAAATAAAAATCCAAATTTCTATGCCAGAATTAGTCACTTCAATCTATGAAGTGTTCAACACACCACAATCAAAACGTCAGTATGTGTCCACAAGCTGTTTGTAAATCAACAGCAGCCTTTTACGTGAAGGAATAAGATGAATCTACTGTAGATCACACAACAGTAACCTCTGCATGTGGCATTTAAGTCCAGATGAAACAGCATTTCAAGATCATTTAACTTCCATATTGTGTTCAGAGTGAAACAGAAAAGGCAGGTGGGACGTGACGTTGGGAGGAAGTTGATTTAAACATTGAACACTGGGTGTGTCATAACCCAACATACCATACTGTTGTTAGCTAGCTAACTAATGAATTTTAGCTCTGTGTTACTAAAAGTAGAAGACTTGTTGATAGGTGGATGTCATGATATTGGTTGGAACTGCTTGGTTCAAGCTTACATAAACCCACGTTATATTTTGTTTTACAGGAACAAAACATGATATAAGATTAGATTTAAAAGGGTTTAAAGGCATGTTTTCATTCCATCTTGACTATAACATGAGTGAGTTTATACATTCACAGGCTTTAATTGGAAAAGTAAAATAAATCTGCACCATCTTTGTTCTTTATCCTTTGTGTGGCCTAGCTGATGATCCAAATTGCTATCCACTTGCATGTATCAAAGTAAAAGTTAAAGTTACCCAATTTATGAGCCTGCTATAAGTGAAAATGATATCTTTTCGTATTTCATTTCCACATGACTAAATCTTTACACTTTTTGTCCACGTCAGGTGTCAGAGCTGACATCTAACATCGCTCGTCTTTCTAAAGAGAGGGACTCTGCCCTGAGCAAGATGAGTCTGTGGATGAAGACCTGCAAACAGCTGGAGCAGGAGAAACAAGAGATGCTGAACAACTCAGGTGTGAAAACATATTTAACTTTTTTTTTTTAATTATTATATTTAAAAAACTTGAAGTGGAAATGATCGGGACTGACAAGAAACTTCTCAATCTGCACACAGACTTCAGTTTGTGTTTTTGAATTATTAAGGATTTTGGAGAGACTGATATTTGGCTCGTATAACAAAAGTTTCCAGTCTGATGGGCTTAAAGCGATGAGAATATTCAAAATATTGTGTACACTTGAACTGATACTGATTGTTTTATGAGGGCCTTTTTTAAGTGGCTACAGCTGTCTGTCCACAGCTGTATGTTGCTTAACTTCCGTACTGGTACTCATCTCTGCCTCTTCTAACTGGGGGAATGTCGACTGTATTACTGTAGGTAATACAGTGACTACTGAGAAGTACCTCATACAACCCCATATAAAATAATCTGAACTATCCTCGCATTTCCTTATTGTAAACAGTCAGGAACCCGTTTCCCAGAGCCTTCGTAGCACTACGTGTGTCGTAAGTTGTATTTTAAGGTGTCCCTTAAGGTTGTACCAACTCTGGGAAACAGCCTGTAACCTTAAGCAAGACCTTAAAATAAAACTTACGACGCACGTAGCGCTACGAAGGCTCTGTGAAACGGGGCCCAGATTGGTTGACTTGCAGAGGGAATGCACTACTGTTTATTACCATATTTTCATTTAGGATGACAGACCTGCATTGTGCTCTAAAAACATGGATATTGAATCCCTCTAGAAAGACCACCTGAATACTTTAAACATTTTTATTCCAGGTGACGGAAAGAGCAGGGAGGAGGTGCAGACTGAGGTGAACCAGCTGAAGATGGAGGCAGAGGAGAGAAAGAAGGAAGTGGAGGACCTGATGATTGCCCTGCAGCAGAAGACGACGCAGGCAGAAGAAAACACCAAGGAGCTCAAAGAACTTGAGGCTGCCTTCGACGGAAAGAAGGCTGAAATAGAAGAGAGGAACAGAGAGCTGGAGGAGATGAAGAGTGAGCTGGACGAACTAAACAAACTTCTGGAGGAGAAAAGCAGGGAGGCAGATGAGAGCATGGAGAAATACTGCAGCCTGATGGTTAAAGTCCATAAACTGGAAGAGACCAACGATGCACTGACAACACGGCTGGAACACCTCACTGCTAACCAACGTGCTAACGAAGCTAACGTCCACTCCAGTAACACTGACAACACTCGCCGCCGGCGCTCAGCACGGAAGTCTGCTTCCATACATCAGGAACAAAAGCTGGATGACAACACTGAGAACGTGGCTCCTTCAACACCTCAGAAGTCTCCTCAGGGGTCGTCTTCAGGGAAACGGGTTCACCACGACATCAGCGATAAAGACAGCGCCCAGGAGGCCCTGCACAACCTGACAAAGAAAATCAAAGCCAATGCAGTGACTACACCTAAACCAAGAAGTGAACAGGAAGACGAGGAGTTCAGACCGGAGGGACTTCCTGAGCTGGTGCAGAGAGGTATGTGGTAATCTAAAGTAGACACAACTCCTCTGCTACAAGTTCACCAACATCTGGGGAAACATCTGTGCTGGTCTATTTGAGTGTGAGGTCAAGTTTTAACAGTCTGGCATCTCATGTTAGTGGGGTAGAGTGTAATTAGGATTTTCACAGGTCCTTAAAGAGTCTAAAACCCAACAATCAGAATTTGAGACATTAAGAGGTCTTGAAATTGACTGGATTATTAAGTCAACTTTTCTTCAGTTGCATTAACTTAAAATTTAAATGCATTTTTGGGGGAATAAATTGTATTGATAAGACTGTAATAGCTATAAAAGAAACCAGCATGGAGCCAGTCTGCACCAAAAGGCTGCCTGAAAATCAGGCTGGAATATATGTTTGTGATAGTCTATGATAAATACAGAGAAAAAATATTTCTAAGGTACTTTGAGACATTGGACCCATAAATCTGAACCAATACTAGGCCTGGGTGATATAAACAAAATCACATTTTTGACTTAATACCTTGATATCAACATTGCAGCAATATTACAGGGATGACTATTGGTGCTTTCACAAAATGTGAGATTATTTTATAAACAAATTCTCAAAATGACATCACTGAACTGTAAAAACCAGGAAAAGACAACACTTCTGACATATCACGATATAACTATATCCAAACTCTATCACGATATCTAGTGTCATATCACAATACAATATAATATCATTATACTGCCCAGCCCTAAACAGTACCATATTGGTTCAGATCATTAGTTACATCTTTTTAAAGCAACTATGTGCAGTGATTGGCTGCAAAGTAGTGTGTTTATTCTACAACAAATGCATTGCTGTGGTAAAACAATACAATGTGAAGAGGCGGTACAAGTTAAATCATGGTTTGTTTTCTGCCACTTTCCCTGAGAGCTCAGAGTAATATTTCAATTTCAGTTAGTTTAGTGCAAAACCCCCCTCCAAAATTGAATCACTCATTTGTGCTGTCACAGGGTTTGCTGATATTCCTCTGGGGGAGGTGAGCCCGTTCATCATGAGGAGAACCACAGTGAAGCGTTGCAGTCCTCGGCTCGCTGCCAAACAGACTGTTCCCATGTCTACACCTGACGGAAAGGTGAGCAGCTACAACCAATCTCTCTCTCTCTCTCTCTCTCTCTCTCTCTTTCACACACACACACACACACACAGAGTACTCCACTTGTCCCCAGCAGCAAGCTACACAAAATGAACATGCACTCGATTGCCACTTTATGAGGTACACTTGCGTGTTAACATAAATTTATGTCACTGCCACATACAACATGCTCGTCACACAGTATAAAGCAGAGTGTGGTGAACAATGCAGCCTGACTCGAGGCACAGGGCAGAAAAAGGAGAGAAGAGATGAATAGATGGCAGCCAGTGTCATTTTGACTGTCCTATATTAGCATTGATAAAGCCGATTTGGGGGGGGGGGGGAACTCAGAGACTAAGCTATAGTATTAATGATGGTTTGTCAAATGTGGGGAAAATGCAGCACAGTAGTGTTTTTTTTTTTTGCATTTTCTGGGAGATTTTGCGGTATGATACTCCACAAAGTCAGAGGTAGCCAGACCTACTCATCCAAATGGAATATTAATACTACTATAAAATGTAATGATACACTGTACATTTATAAGCAATGCAAGTGAAAAACATGCCTTTACATGTTTAAACATGATGGCCCAAATATCCACACAGAGTTGGTATTTGAAGGTGTTTCTAGAGATGCCTAACCAGAGTTAAAGAGTTCATGATCTCCAACAACTTTCTAGGTCAGTGTGTATGTTCATTAAGGTTGCTGGGCCCCTAATGTGTCTACTCAATGTCCTGACCCCGAAGTGCATCAGTGGTAATTAGAGGATGTAGAGGGTTCAGGTCAGAGAGGTCAAGAGGAAAGAATGTCTCAGTCTTTCAGTTGTTTACTTACACTTAAGTGTTACTTTAGTTTTTTCATTTACAGAGTACTTTGCTGTGTTTTTTTCCTCTTTTTTTCTCTCTTCATCTTCTCATCCACCGTATCTTTGCTCTTCCTCCACAGGTTTTGGGGCCCATGCCCCTCCAGAGTCCATCTGCTGATAGCTCCAACAGGCAGTGTCTCTCCCCAGGTGGTGAAGAGAAAGCTACACGTCGTTTGAGTTTAAGGAAGACACCAGAGCAAAAAGAGAAACAACTTTTAAGAGAACAAACACAACAAGGAGACAACTGTCACGTTCAGTAAACCAATCACACACACAAGCACACATACACAGTCTTGCACTTGTGACTTATTTCTAGAAATATACACATGCACATTTATACATACACAAAGTATTAACACTCCACCTTTTCACAAAAGACACATTTAAGAACATTAATTTTAAAATCATGATGCACGTCTTTTTTTTCTTTTGGGGGTGGGGGCTGTGTATCTGTGTGTCACTTTGTTTCCCGTTCAATATCTTTTGTTCCAGGACTGCAAAAGACACACCATCACTTTACCAGTTCTTCTCTTCATCCTCTGCTGGTGGCATAAAGTCATGATAAATAAAATAAATCGTTATGCCAGGGCAGGTTAAAGAGGAGTGGGTAAATGTCCAAGTGCTGATTTTCTTCATAGCACAACTCTTCATTATGCTTCTGTTTTAAACGATTTTTAACGAAACTGTCTACATCTTTGAAATGTCAGATCCGTATTTTTCCTGCATGTTTTCGAATGAATGAAACCAGCAGTGTCTCGTGATGCCTCTGAATGTTAACCAGCTGGGTGTGACTGTGTCTCTGTCTTCACTTCTTCACTTTGGAACAGTTTGTTTGTGTCTTTACCACTGATTCGCTGGTTGTACTATTTTTTTTCTTTTGTACTGTTCTTTTGTTCTTCATGTGTGTGGAAGAAACACATTGTACATAGTAAATGATATATATAGTAATAGCAGCTCTGCTTCATCCATCCTCTACTAGTCCTGTAACATATCATCTGATTGCTAATGGCAGCTAAGACCTTATAGTTGTTCTGCTCTGACTGTTTCATATTTTCTAGATATTTTCATAGTTGAAGAGGTCAAGAAAACAAATCTGAAAAATAATTCACTGTTCTTTTGATTTTCTTTCTTCATAGCTTTCTTTGCAACAAATGTGGAAAGCAGCTCTGTATTTTATCATGATGGTTTTATTTAGATTTAGATCTATGTTGTAAATAGTTATGATGCCAAATAGATCAACATTGCTCTTTTTTTTTTTACTAAACCTTTTTAACTGCTTCATAACTTGTTTTGGTGTCTTTGTCACATACATGGGTGTGTTTTGTCTTTGAAACTGTTTGATGACCTTTGATAGGTTATGTTAGACCACTGGTTCTCCAACATTTTATGGCATGCCCCCCTTCAAAAAAAAAAAAAAATCACTCATAATACTCACAACATAGTTTTTATATCAGTAATTATCAATGCTACTGGAAACAACAACTAATTAAAAAAGGATCCCAGTTGCATTTTAATAAAATAAAGGTCAGTGTTATCAGCACAGTCTGAGAACCATGGTATTAAAGAACACTCAGTGTGCAGTAGTCAGTAGACTGCCACCACAAGGTGGAGAAGCTGAGCCATGTGGAGAGAAAATGTCAGTGTTCAGCAGTGCGAGGCTCATATCTAATGAGACCATTTCATCTGGTTCCTCAGGCCAGAAACTAGAAAATGAAAAGAGAAAGCTCAAGCAACTGAGAGTTTGTTTGTTTTTTGGTTATTTTCAGAATAACAACTAGACTTTGAAAGGCCTTTATCTTATGCACAAACCTGTGTGCTCTACAGATAACAGCTGAAAATTAATTCATGATTCATGCAGCATGAAACCAGCGGTCCCACATTCCTATTAGCTGAGGATGAAGTGAAAAAGTAATGCACATTTTTCAAGTTTTTCACTTAGAATCTAACATATCTTCTCCTCTGGAGTCATGTAAATGTTTATTGTTCCCTTACACTTGGAAGTGTGGTGTAAGGACACAAATGTTTAATTGCAAACTTTTTTAGAGGGACAGTTCACACCAAGATCAAAAGTACTTATTTTTCCTCTTACTTGTAGCACTTTCTCCATCTATAGTTTTGGCATTAGTTGCCTGTTTTTGGAGACATCGGTGGTAGAGGTGTCTGCTCTCTCTTAAATGTAATGGAACTAGATGACTAGATGATGACAGATGACACATGTCAGGTCCAAAAAATACATTTGAAAAACTAAACAGCAATCTCTCTTTCCAAAAATCATGGCCCGGTTACTCAAGATTATCCACAGACCTTGTTGTGAGCAGTTTCATAATTTTATTTCTCTGAAATATTTTCCTACTCTTCAGCTGATATCTAAAAAAAGCACCAGTAAACATATTTGCCAGTTGACTTTTACCTACTTCATGCCCTGTGGGTCATCTGGCCACAATGAGACCACCATATATCTGGATAAAATTTCACTAAGTCAACAGTGGCATTGGTGAAGAAAACACCAGTGGTTCAACGCCTTTTCAATAATGCAGCTCTTGATTCAGACACCAAATTTCAAAGCACATCAAATTAGAATTTGCTCACGAGTGGAAAACAAACTAATTTCCTAATGATGGAGTCTGGTAATCATATGGTGATTCTGTCTGGCTTTATTAGGCCGCCTGCAGCATTAAAGTGATCTGACTGGTCTGAAGTCTGCTGCATCAGCAACAGCTACTGTACAACTTACCAGTTTTAAGAGATACATTTCAACATTTGAACTTTAATTGCTTTTGCTGCTATATTTGAAACAACGTGTTTGCTCTCTGCACAGAACCACCATCCATGTGTGAATGTAACATCTCCTTGCGTAAGCATTTTGATTAAATTTGAAAGGCTACGTATCTGATGCCTGCTCTTCACCTTTTAATTGAAACCAGCAGTTTGCATGTCAGTATCCCACAGCTTTATGTCATTAAGTGTCCTTCATGCTGACTGAGTGTGGCAATATAAACACATGGGAACAGTGGCTGAAATGAAATCTCAGAAGTGATTAGTGGGAATTCTTTACGATGTGTCTGAGGAACGCTGCTTTGGATCAATAACATTGATCCTCTTCTCTGGTGTAAAGATGTTAGCATTACAGGTATTGATGTGTGTCGGCCTTTTGACCTCTTGTTCTTCTAAGGCCTAGTAAGGACACATTAAAGGGATAGTTAGAACTTTTAGAGATTGTATGAGGTATTTTTCCATAGTTAGTGTATTACCTACAGTAGGTTGCAGGCGACACACCACTAGTTTGGAGAACCAGCAGGAGTACTGGTCTATGAAGCTAAGCAATGTACTGCTGTGGACGGGGTAACCAGGTATCCCACTGCATGTGGGGCTGTACAGCAGTTTGCCCACATGTTCCACGTACTGAGACCATATCGCAGATTTTGGCTGTAAAGAAAGCCGGAAAGGGCGTTCGATGTCAGGTGCAGGTTAATTACACTATGCAACCTTTTGCCCAACAAGGACAATTGTGAGTCATGACAAAATCACAACCTGTGCAGCTTTAAATAGAATATGATGGAAAAAACACAAATAAATGGAAATGCAGCTGCAACAAAGACTGGGAAACTACTTATATATTGTCTGTTGTGTGCTGCTGAATTAACCAGTGGGCAAAACATTGAGTTGTTACAAGCTAAGGGGAGGAAGAGAAATGTTTTAATATCAAAATTTTAGACTACTTCTCGGTATTGGTAACACGTCCCACACAAACTGTGTCGCACATTTGGTTTGTTGTGATTTAATCACTCTAAGACAAACTCAGCAGCAAAATGAAGTTAAGCCACTTAAAAGAGGCCCACATAAAGAGAAGTCAGTGTCAAGTGTGTGCTATATTCAGAATATATTCACCACTTAATCTAGTTGTCAGACAGCTTTCTCCACCAGAAAACTAAAGTTCTAGCACTCTCCCCAAACCAACCAGACTCCTTTGGCAAAAAAGGAGGAGGTAATTTTACCTCACAGAACACACTTGTTAGTCTGCACTGCCTCAGTGGCTTAAACTGTTGTGTTACTGTGTGACTTTGGTGTTTTAAAAGGTTAGTTCAGATTCACACAGGAACAAAATTATTTTTCTTAGACGGGCCTTTTTTAAGTGGCTAAATACGTTTTGCTGCTGACCCTGTCCACAGCAGTGCATTGCTTAGCTTCCTACACCAGTCTGCTGCTTCTCTAAACTAAAGGGCATGCTGACCACCACCACATATACTGACTATAGATAAATACCTCATACAACCCCACTTTCAGAAAATCTGAATTCTTCCACTGAGGATAGGACGCACAAGGAATTCACCAGTTTCTTGTTTGAGGTTTTAACATGCATCTTATTTTCTCGTTCACTCTCATGTATTCTTGTCTGCCGGGCAGTGAGTGAGGGGGCAGCAGGGCATGCTGGGTTATGGGAACAGCGAGGAGACGACACAGTCACACACCTCAGAGCGGATACAGTCCTGCTCTGATGTCTCTGGCTGGAGCTGTTAGCGGAAGCTGCAGTGCCAGAACCAACTCTGGAAGAGGACACGGGAAATGAGGAGATGGGTCCACTGAGCTATGTTATCACTGGTGCTCAGACTGGAGAGTGTGTGTTTGTGTATGCATGGGTGTGTGTGTCTGTCTTTAGAACGGACAGACTGACTGACCGTCGATCCCCTGCTGTATGCATGATTTGTCCCATTCTTCACCCGGCAACACTATGTAAGCAGCAGCTCTCAGGGCCAGAGGAGTCACTGACAGGATGTGTCAACCAGTTTGTCTGAACAGGACGGAGGGGACAGAGACAGAAAGAAGAGCTGAACTCATGGTGCTGCGTTTGACTCACTTTCTAAACTAAACTGTGTGATCTGTCATAATATAACCAAGTAGATTTTTTTTACTTGGAGTGTGAGCAGAGTAATGCAACACAGGACTACCACTTTCAAATGAATAAGAAATCTATTAAGTATTAGTAAATCATATATTAACCATTAATAAAGGCACTAGTTAAAACCTGTAAATCCATTATAAAGGGTGCTCTATTAGAAAGCATTACTGCAACATGTTTTGTTTGAGAATAAGAGAGTTTAAATCCAAAGTCATAAAATCATTAAGGACCTTACAGATATATCTATATTTGTTATAGCTTTAAACAACCAGTGTGAAGGATTAAGTGCATCTAATGGTGAGCTTGCAGATTGCAGACACCTCCTATTCATACACGATATGCTGAAGAGTGGACGGAGCTTCCAGGTTTGAAAAGTGAAGCCAATGCAGAGGTACCTTAAATCTGCATTCTCTCTAATGGCCAGCTGGGGGCGACTCCACTGGCTGCAAAAAGAAGTCTAATTGTATGCACCCTACATACAATTATACATACAAAAAATTGCTCTATTTCTCCTTTGATTTATGACACATTTATGGTCTCAGTCACCACTTTCAAGTCTTCTTCTGTACACCATGATGCTCATTTTGAAAATTTTGGTCCCATGTATATAAAGCAGGATAGAGAGAGAGAGAACACTGATATGAGTTGGCATATTAGCACTTTCAGTTCCCTTGTCTTCAAGTCAATTTTTTTTGTTTTGTTTTGTTTTGTTTTTTTAGTAAATACCCCACTCATGACTTTTGAGACTTGAGACTACATGTCTTAACAAAGGCGGTTTTTAACGGGGTTGTTATTACATTAAACACCATCACATCAAGTGTCATTTTGAGGTAGTGGTGATGTTGAAGTCACACAATTTTTTTCATTTACGGCCCAACTTAAGTTTTTTACTTTTTACTGGTCATTGCATTTACAATTACACTGGAAAATCCTAATGGCTTTTGGCAGAGAGAACTAGAGTGACACCTTGACTTTTTAGTTACAAAGCTCCAAAATGGAACTCCATACAACCAGTTTGTAATGCAGGCTTCCTGATAAAAATGTAAGATAACTTGTGAAGTTAGTGTATTATTACTTTAAAACTGACAAACCTCCGGAGTAAACGTCACACGTCTGTTTTGACAGGCTGAGTAATACTAATCATGACTAGTCCATTGAATATTGGTGGTACACCCCTTTAAAACTGACCAAGCCCAGCCCAACAAAATCTAAAAGGAAACAAGGAAACTGGCACCACACAGTAAAGTAAAGGTCTTGAAATCTGGTTGCTTCTGGTCTTTTGGTTTTGTTAAGCCTGCATGTGATGGGGTTGGCATGCTCAAAGCCACAGAGACACCTGGCATCTGCGGCAGGTTAAATGAAGCACATGTCCTGTTGAAGTTGTGTCTGTCTGGCTGCTGTTAAGGGCGACCTGCCAATGTATCTGAGTGTCTGAGTCCTCTGTGAGAAAAGACAGTAAGGCTAGAAACCACTGGAGAGAAGACATGATGAGGAAAGATCTCAGGAGAAAAAAAAGATAAATGGCTGAAGAATAACCCAACCATGCTGTCTTAACTTCACAATGACACTATTGTACGTTTGACTTTCACAGGACTACCTCCCTGCACTCACCACCTCCTCTCGAGAACTCAGAGAAGGAGCTATTTTTAATAACCAGTGTCCCCAGGCTCTTTACAGCACACAGTACCTTTCTGGCAAAGAATCGCCTACACATGCACAGAACTAAAAATAGAAAGCTTTAGAATGAAATCAACATAAAAGCTGCTGGATGCTTCAGTTCATGTGACTTCTGTAGTTGCAATGTTTTGAAACATTAACGTCCCTCGGGGAAATTATTCTCAAAGACTCGCAGAATGGTTCATACATAGAACCAATGCTCAGCTCCATGAACCTGCTTGTGAGCTTTCTGTGAAATTTCAATTTATAGAGATACTTAGATAGTATTGGTTTTATTTTGTGAGATTTTAAGGTCTCAGCTGCAGAGACTTATTTATTAGTGGTGCTCAAAGCAAAATGATATTTAAAAAACTCTGCAACACGTCTTTCCAAGAACAGTGTCCCAATTATTCTGGATTATCCACTGACCTCACAGTTTTAGAGAGAAAGTACTGGAGTACTATTTTTTTGTAATCTATGTGACCTGAATGTGTCCTGCACTGGAGCAGGTTCCTGAGCATGTCATACTGATGTGACCCAGTGGTACAACCTCCCATAAGCCACCAGACCAGAGGATGGGCAAGGTACTCAACTGAACCAACAACTGAGCTGCTTGTAGTGTAAACAGTAGTATATATGGATAAAATGCAGGGCTTTTGTGTATATTTTAGACATATGACATATGTTAATTATGACAACATTTCACACAAATGTCTAACTGGATAAGATGATATAGTAATGCCATTTTATATCCTAAAGGTCAAAGGTCAGCTTCACAGTGACATCATAATGTTCAGCTCTCTATCAGCCCTCTGTACTCTTCTGTATAGTGTAAGTAAAGGCAGCATGTTTTTCACTGGAAATCATTCACTGTAATCTCATATCAATATATTGATAACTTCCATTTTGCCAAAAAATACACACAATACTTTTCTTAAATTCCTTCAAATTCTTCACTAAAAACATTACATCTGCACAGATGAGCAACTTGACTGGTTGATGATAGAAAAGAGCAGTGAGGCGGTAACTCTAGTTGGAACTATGCTTATTTTCTTTCTTGCAGAGATTAACAAGAAGAACAAGAAGAGAGTAGAGGTGTACAGCACTTCTGGGTCTGAAAAGTGAAGCCAATGTGCAAGTGCTTTAAACCTGCATTCTATCTGATAGCCAGTAGGGGGAGACTCCACTGGTTGCAAAAAGATTTCTGATTCTGTGGACTCTAATGAGAAAATGACCCTACTTCTCACTTCAGTTATGACCTCAGGTAACAGTTTTCTAATGACTTTATGGTCTCATTCACCAGTTCCGAGTCTTCTTCTACACGGCATGAGTAAAATAGTTTAGAGTAAAATAGTCAATAAAGCAGTTTATGCTTTAGCGTGGGATTACCATGTGGCTGACAATTCATTATCAGTGAGTCTGTCCAACATTCATGGTTCACAAAACTCAGATCATACAGTATATTGATCAAGATTCTGTTACTGTGTTGTCTATTTCTTGCTTCAGAAACATATTTTAGGGACTGTTTAGCTGTAATACGAGAAAGATCATGATCAGACAGGCTGTCATTATTTCCTGCTGAATGGATGAACAAAACCAAGCACCACCCATGTCACAGTACATCACCCACCAGCTCTACGCTGTCATTGGTACTGTGCATGCTCTGGTTGCCCAAAACCAAGACAGCAACCACCCTAAATGCCAAACTCAAGACTTTGAAATGGTAGTCCACAAACCAGTGGGTGAAATCATGATGGCTCTGTTCCCTAATTTTACTGTCTGTGACCTTTACATCTAGATACTGTTACAAGAGTGTGGTATCAATATTGTCATCTAACGTTCCTCAAGAAAGCAAATCAGCCTATTTCCCAAAATGCTGTACTATTTCTTTAAGACATGCAAAAATACTTAAAATATGGTCATTGTTACAGTTGTCAACCCCTGCACATACATCATTCTGCACAGTGAACCTCAAACAAATGAAGTAACATTAAGAACAAGACATTTTGAGCAACCAGCTTTCTCTTGCAGAACTGATTTTAATGAAATCATATCCAGTCCTGTGGCTCCTACATTACTCCTGCCCTCTCAACCTTGGCTGGCTAGATGGACTTTTACAATGGAAAAATATCATGGTGAAATGAGCCAGTGTACTGTATCTGTCTGACTGTGTGCTGTTGATTCTGGTCTGCACATCCTGCTTTGATAACTTTACCTCACGCATCATAAGACCTGCTGCCACTGGCCCGTCACACTCATCAGACCACTCTATCATCCAGGAAGTTTAAACACTAATAATTACTCAGTGACTCACCGGCTGTGAACTGTGTGAACGAAGAGAACATACTGATTTATGTGCTTAATAAAGCACACTTATGTCTAATGGTGGTGAGCACAAGTTGGTCACTACATGTCTGGGAGAAATCTTACAGCTCCCTGAATTCCTCTATAACTTAGAGCAACAAGCAAAGTTAAGAATTTAACATCCCAAAACTGCTTCATCTGGACAGTGTGAGGGTGGTTTGATCAGATTCTACTGACAGTGACTAAACAACCCTCCAACAACCATGAGAGTTTAATTCAAATGTTTCTGAATTATATGTTGTTGTTTACTGCAGGTGGCAGCTTGAACAAATTTGATCTAGACAATGAAGATAAGGCTGTATGCAGGCTGAGTCAGGATAAACTGACATATTTTTTGATCAATGTGTAACCACATTCAGGACAGGCATGTGGATGTTAACCTGCAGGCTGCTGCTGCTGCTAGCACTGCTAACATTAGCTACACTGTGGTGCAGATAACATTAGCTGCAGCCAAATGATGTTGTTCACCCACAGATGTGGTGATCTTGCTCAGCCTTAAAAGGTAATGCATTTAATGAAGTGGCTCATAAAGCATGGCACCAAGTGCCACACATTTCAGTAGTGATTAAAATTTATTATTTAAGGTTTTAAAGTATCTGAACTGCCTCCACAAGATTTGTGTCAGCCTCTGCTGCAGCTTTGTCTGTTGGCTGTGAGCCAAATCAGCAGTCAAAAGACGAGTACCAGCATGCACCTGTACCCTTCACCCCACACCGTATCTCTGCCTCATGTTTCTAAGAGCATGAAGATGTTGTTTTTGGCTGCAATAATGTAGAATTACACTCCAGGGTGTGTCAGTACAGTTTGTTGGATATGGTCACCAGACCATATAGACACTTTTCAGCCTGGTGTTTCTGTTTAAGTTTTGCAACTCTTTAAATGAAACACAATCAAGAAATGCAGAATTTACACACCACTTGCACATGCTGTAATTTTTGAGTAGAATTGAAGATTTTATATCACTGCTGAGGAATGATAGAATTGCAGCTAATGAGTCTGAACATTTTCTGTAATAAAGATGAAAGAGCCCACAGCATACTTTGAATAACACAGTAAACAGAGAAATAATTGAAATCTGCTATATTTTCAAGTAATATATTGTACAAAAACTTTGTTACATTGTGTTTAGATAAGCTCTACAGACATTATTGTTACAATGTGTTCTGTCAGACTCACACCAGTGTAGAAACACTTTAGAAAAATAGTTTTCATGATCATTGTCATAAAAAGCATGAACATATCTAGCACATTAGCAGAAAATCAAAAAGAGTTAGTTTCATTTTAGCACAGCTAAATAAAATTATTGTGTATCATATGAATAGCAAAGAGAGAAGGCAAAGGCAGACCAACCAGCCAAAACACAGTGTAATACCACTACTGTTTCCATTCATTGTTAGTACTGACCCATACAGAGGCCTATGGTAAAAGTCAAAAAGTCTAAATCCCTAAATCTCTAAATCTTTCTGTTAGTTCAGTTAGGATGTCCAGTGGGCTGACTCATTACGATGTCTAATAGAATTAAAAGAATTTCTCACAGATGCAAGTCAATTAAGATTGAAAAAAGATCAAATAATTGGAACTGTACTGGATTCTTACAGCAAGTTTTCTGATTCTCATTACCTGGTCTCAGAAAATTGGTACAAAAAAGCTGCACCACAGACTTTATTCTAGTTTTCATTGTTGTTACACCCACTAGATTGTTGTCAACCTAACCTAGCCATCAGTTATGAATTAGTTTCGTGTGTGTTGGTGATAATCTAAGGGTTAAATTCTCTTGCTCGGATTGTTAAAGAGAAAAGGTTGTGTGTTAAACCGCATTGTTGTTGTTAATGCCACATAACAAAAAAATTGAAGCCGTCTGATTGGATGGACTGATTAGCTGTGGAAGCTTTAATGTGTTGTTACAATCAGAGGCTGTTAAATCAAAGTGCATTTTCAACGGCAGGTGTACACACGTGGAAGAAACCCTCAATGTGTGTGTGTGTGTATGTGTGTGTGTGTGTGTGTATGTGTATGTGTGTGTGTGTATCTGTGTGTATTTGAATGCATTTGTGTACCTATCCAACGGTGGACCTCATCATGGTTACACACTCACCAACACAGGACCACGAAGCCAACAGGGGACATTTTTAGGTCCCCTATTGGTCTTGCTTTAAATCATGTTAAAATCATGTCTAATGCCCTCTGGTGATTTTTTTAACTTTAGCCAAGAGGGGACCAACAGTTTCATAAGTCTATACTCAGAGGTGCCCCTATAGGCTGGAACAGAGACTTTAAAGGCTCACTTGTGTATGTATGCGTATGTGTGTATAAGCTGGACATTTAAATGGAATTTATTATTGTCCTATAACATTTAAACTTTCATGACGTGTCAATGTGCAAATCCACATGTGTGAATCTTCCTTTCAAACCATAAAATCTCAACAATGTAAACAAGTTTTCTCACACTCTTGTCCTTCAGGTCATACATGACCACAGTGAATTCATTGCACCAGAGATACAATGTTCTGTATGATACCAGAGCTGACAATAACGGATAGAGATTATGTATTTCCTTGTAATTTAGGAGTTGTAGCACCACTCAGAAATGCAGCTCACTGTGATTACAGTAGCTTTGGATTGGTCAGCAGAGTTAACAGAAACATTTGCCGGAGTAGCAGCTGCAAAATTTATCAGAGGCCAGTATGATATCTATAAATTGTTAAAAATATTCACATTTCACTGGTTCAAAGGGGCACTGCATCATTCATATGTGACTGTATCAAGAACATGTGAACATTTTGCTTCTGGCCACTAAAACAGATAAAACAGTCAAACCTGCAACAGTTTTACTTAAACCACTGAACCATATCAATCTTATTATTACAGGAAAGACAACGGATGAATATGGCAACATGTGGACACAGGCCAGCACAACATCATGAGTATGAACAACTGATTTGATATAAAACGCCTCATTTCCCTCAGTTGAAATAAATGAATGAATGAATGTTACTAATACACATAAACAGGTATTAATAACTCATTCAATCAGTTGTACACCTCACAGTGTGTTGTGTTTGGCCTTGATTTGGCAAAGTAAAAAGTTTTAAGGCACAGCAATGGTTTGACAAATCTCCTCATAATTTCTTCTGAAACTACATCCAGAGTCAGAGAAACATAATTTGGTCACTTTGAACTGCATCCACCTTCTCTCTCGTCTCTAAAACTAAAAAGAGTTTGTGGCAAATATCATTCAGTGATGCCTTCTGTTGAAACCAAAATGTTGAGAATGACATGATAAAGAGACCTACATTAAGAGTAAAGGACTGAAGGACATTGCTACCACTGAAACCACAGTAGTCAAACTCTTTGAATTATTAGCTCTGACCAGAAACTACACTCTCTCCGGTTTAAAGGCAAGATAGAAACAGAGCTCTTTAGTTACTCAAGAGCATGTTTGAATGGTGGGAAGGAAGTTATACTGACAACAAAGAAAAATAATAAAAGCATAACTGTGAAAGTAACGGCACTAAACGTGTATATTAGAGCACTTAACTACTCTATATGTCCCACAAAGCTTATAGCTTGTAGCTTTTGTAGTACAATATAGCACACTGCTTCATCTGATAATAGTTGTAGTTCAAATAACTTTATATCCCACCATCTCACAATCTCTTTACATTCTGCAGTCATTTAGCACAAAATCATCTCTCCCCATCAGAGTCCACCATCTTTGTAGTTTAGACATCCTGCGTCAATTTTGATATCATGTCATCCCACCATATACATAACATTTATTGTTAAAAGCCTACTGTGACTATCAGTGTCAATTTGCATTTATATGGAAAAAAATGCTTCGTAAAACCAGATAACAAACAGGGAGTAAAGAAAGAAAATCAGAATTGTGTTCAGAAGTTGCTGCAAACACAGAGGCATTGTGGGAATTCTTCTGACTTTTAGATATTTAGTCATTCCATTTTATGTACATGGTATGTTGGAAATTTGTTTTGTCCTTTAGCAGGGGTTAACTTGTTGATCCCAAACTGTCATCAATGGGTTAATTTGTCTTATTCCAAGAACTGAGTGAGATTTAACTGGCAGACACCCAGAAAATGCAGTTTTAATTTTTTCAACAGGTCATGTCCTATATGTTCTTCATCTTGTTCTTTGCTTGACTGGTGGGATGAAGGGGATGAAGTGAGAGAGAAGTGTCCCATTATCAAAATCCACTTAAGTTTACATCTCTGTAGAGGAGTGATGATGTCCCTGCTGGGTCACATTCTCATTCTTGCTTGATTTGTGAATAAAAACACTCTATTTGGTCAAACAGGGAAGACCTTGGAAAGACCTTGTAAGGGTGTTGACCATCCTCTTTCTACTTGACGTGTTCAATGACTGAAAGATCTCCTTTCTCTGGGTCCAAACCATTCATGAACAAACCTCCATTTCTCGCCAGAGGTGTGGTCAGGCCCTGAGGCCCGGTCTCCCTCTCGTTCTTGTCCCGTTCATCGTTAAAACTGGCTGACACGGTCCTCTTGGGCAGAGTGAGCTCAGGGGCAGGGCTGAATCCCAGATCCGTGGACAGTTTGCGTTTAATGGAGGCGGCACGCTGGAATTTATCGTAGATCTCAACGCTCACACGTCGACGAGTTTCTTTGAACTCTGCAGAGACATTGGCTGTCCACTCTGCAGCATGAGCTCGGATCTCTCCTACCTGCAAGAGAGACAGAGTTAAGTAAATAGATGTTAAGGAGGAATAATAGGCATGCACTGTTGAGCAAGCAGTGTCTGTTTTGGTGAGGTTAATTTAAATGGCAAAATGTTGAGGAGAACGTGGGGAACAGCATTTAGAAATAACCTTTAAAGGACTGCAGAACATTTTCCAGCTACCTTCTAGGCAGCTATTTTTTTCCATTCAGTTCAGTCCAATATGAAAATCAACACAACTGTCCTAAAAACAAAAATTCTCAAAAATTCTCAAAAATAAACCCTCTAAATCATCACTGATGTCCTACTAAAAGTGTGTGGTGGTGTTTCTGAAGAGAGACCCTACACTCCGCCTGCTTTTTCTCAACATTTTGTGTTTGGGACATTTCTGGGAATCAGCCTATTTGGTAGCAGTATGTCGTCCCCAGCCAATAACAGAACACACGTTTGGAGGTCAGAACCAAAAAACATAGTAACTGATGGTTATATCCAGTTCTCTAACTTTTTGCCCAGCTCTCTGTCTGTGACAGCTGCAGAAAGAGTTTGACACATATACACACACACAGGCAAAGCAGATTCAGGGTCACTTTGGCTGTTTTCACACAAAATCCAGCATTGTGTCGAGGTGTGGGTGTGTTATTTGTGCTTTAGAATGTAACTACTGTGAAACAATCAGAAAATGGCGTTTTATTTCTCTGATTCGCTGCTTTGTTTTTGCTTTGTTTCTTTAAACCTTTCTTTATACCTTGAAGTATATTACTGTATAGTATTACTGTATAGTGTTTCTCCACTTTCATTTTAACTGTCACTGCTCTGATATCTTTACTAGTCAGTGCAGTCAAGGAGATTCTGACACCCAAGAGTTGCCAGTTGATGACCAAATCACATCATCAATTTTACGATGTTTGACAGTTTTTATTTTTTGTTCTTTCAGTATGATGTTTTTTCCACGACAATGGCTATGATGTACAAATCCATGGAAAGCTCTTTATTTACAGAACCATAAACATATTCATTTACACCCCGTCAGTATTTATAGTACACTTGTGAGTTTCGTGTTTAGCCTTTAAAAAAGAAAATACAGTACGAGAGAGAAGTGAGACAGAGAGTTATGATGTCACTGACCAGGAGCCAATTCAATTATATTCAAACAACAAATGTGTAACTGCATAGGACTGCACAGAGTCTGATTAATCAGCTGTGGAAAACACACACACACACACACACACACACACACACACACACACACACACACACACACAGAGCTGAGTAAACTTTAGAATAAAAAAATAGCAATAATATGAATAGTTCAGAGATGCTGACACATTTTTATCTAACTTCCAAAGCTGAAATATTTGAATATTAACAATGAACTCAAATAAATGGAGTTGTATTCTCCAACAACAGATTGTGCGGTCACACTGAGTCTAATTATGAGATCAATGTATGTAGATAATCAATTTAGGGAAACAAAGCCATTGAATTACTGTCTGTAATTATGTCTGTCTCAATTATGGTTGCACAATTAATCAAAATACTATCAAAATCACATTCGGCAAAGTGCAATATCCAAATTGCAGAAGCTGCAGTTTTTTGGTAAAAGGAATGATGTGTGAAAGCATTATAATGAAAAAAAAAAAAAAAATGTAGTTCTGCAGAGATGTCCTGGCCTACAAACTTTGTTCTCCAGGTGTAAGAAAATATGTTTGTTTGTTTGGTACAACAAATGTCACATCATCATGATTTAAATAAACTAGAATTCCCATTGGAAGTGAATTATATTGCAATCACAATATTTGTCAAAAACAATTTCTCTATATATCTATATCTATCTATAGCCATATATAAATTTATATAATTAATTACCTCACTATCTGTCTGTGTTTCTCAGAAAACGTCATAGACTTCTGACTTTAAAGCTATGAAATGTATTAATAAGAGGTGAGTAAACACTGCATATTCTCTTTGTCTGTATGGATAGTCAGTGTCTCAGACAAACTATGAGATCCTACATTACAAAACTGTTTTGCCTCTGATAGTAAAACATAATTTCCAAGTACAAATTACATTAGAGTTAAGTCATGGAAGTGAGAGCAAACAGCACGTTCTGTACTGTGCACAGTATTATGACACTTAAAGACAGGGCAGGTCAAGTGTTGCTTCAGTTTTCATTCAGAGCATGGAGACAGATGAAAAAGAAAAGGTAGTCTGACACACAAAAGTAAGAACCAGGGGACAAAAGAGGACTGGGGCAGCAATCACAAACACCTCAAATACTGCTGCCAGCTCTAACTATATTACCATGTCTAATGACGATAATAACACACACACACACACACACACACACACACACACACACACACACACACACACACACACACATACACACACACACACACACACATTTATGGACTAGTAAGATTGCAGTGTATCACAGCAGGACTTCAGCATGAGAACCCATGGAGAGCATTAGTGCGCACACACACACACACACACACACACACACACACACACACACACACACACACACACACCAGTATCATTCAGCTAATCATCTTAAACTAATGAGTACATCAAGTCATGTCATCATGTTCTTGTCAAAGATACAAGTCTTGTTCTGTCTTATATGGGAAAATGTTTGTCAGTTAAAGGGACAGTTCACCCCAAAATCAAAACCAAAAAATGCTGAAAAAAAAGTAATGTGAATTTCCATCATGGCTGGGTTACTCAAGATAATCCACAAACGTCGTTGTCAGCAGTTTCCTGTAGGAACAACTTTATTTAAAGAAAGTAGTTTGTTGATCATCTTGAGTTAACAGGTCATGATTTCTGAAAAGAGACATTGCGTTTGAGTTTTTCAAATGTATTTTTTGGTGCTTTGAATGCCACTCCTATTATATTGCAGAGCAGGCAGACATCTCTACAGCCAATATCCCCAAGAGCTGGAAAATCACACCAAAGCAATCTAGATGGATAAACAGCACCGCAGGTAAGAGGAAAAACTTGTATTCTTGATTTTGGGGGTTAGCTGTCTCTTTAAGAACAGGCTAAAATGTTTGAGCAATTTTTTATTTGCACTCACCTACCACCAAAACTCAAACACCAGTGAAATCTAATTACAACAAAGGTGTCAAATGTATCGTTCTGGATGGGAACCTCCAGGTCCCTGTGAAAACTCCCAGATGTTCTTTTTTACTTGCATAACTTGTGTTATATTTAGAGCGCAGACAGCTTTAGATATATTTTCAAATAAGGACATCACACATCGTGCAAATCACCTCGTTTTCTCTGGAAATGCTCACGGTAATGGCCTACTGTATGATTGTGTTTATGTGTTTAGAAGGCAGACAGTCGATTGGATTAAAAAACAGTCTTGTCATTGAAATGAAGTTAAGCAGAGGGCAAAAGTTGAGGCAGGGACGTGGCACTGTAGCCTATGTGTCACTGTGCTGAAATAGCAACAGGATGAAAGAGACAAAGAAACATATGCATTGACAAACAGGTATGTAAAGAGAAAAGTGACAGAAAGAAGATGCAAAAGAAATGAGTGAAGGAGTAAATGAAACCAGCAGTCTAATACCTCTTCTTTGGTCCTCTTAGAGATGACTCGGAGCCAGTCTCCTATCATGCTGAGGATGGCAGCAAAGTAGGCAAGTCCCACCAGAATCCAGAACCATACAACTGGTTTATAGTAATCCAAGTACTCTATTTCTGAACCACCTAGACACAAAGACAGACACAGACAGACAATGACTGAGTAGAATCCAAACCAGTCCACCTGATGAGGTACATAGACAGGTTTAAAGTGTCTGTGTTGGTATTCAGTCACTGACTTTGTGTTTGTACCTGCCACAAAGTCTCCAAATCCTATGGTGGTCAGGGTGATGACCACAAAGTAAAGGGACTCCAGCGCAGACCAACCCTCAATGTGTTTAAAGATGGCTGCCGGGAGCGCCACAAACAGCAGACAACCAAACAACACAAACAGCAGGGTGGAGATGACACGGATCTTTGTCTGACTAATGTCCCAGTGCTGCAACATAGAGACACAGAGACAGAGAAAATGAGCGATATGACAGTGGATTTTATCTATGTGACAGGCATCTTTATAACTTATAGAGGGCTGATCTGTTTGGTCTGTTTATGTCAGTGTGAACGTGTAAAGTTTTGACTCTCTATGTTAAAGATTGATACAACTTTCTTCAGCAGAGGCTGATAGTGAATGTTGCGTAGAAGCCAATGCGAAAGGAAAGGCTATCTGACAAAGTGAGAAAAAAATGGCTTCTGCTACTGATTTTGGTGCTTAAAGGTACAGTTCACCCCATAATACATATTTTGCCTCTGGCCTTGAGTGCTATACATCTTTTTAGGTTGTTTTGGTGCGAGTTACTGAGTTCTGGAGACATCATCTGTAGAGATGTCTGCCTTCTCAACTTTTGGTGTTCAGGGCACCAAAAAATGTCTCTTTCTAGAAATCATGACCCGGTTATTCAAGATAATCCACAGACCTTGATGTGAGCAGTTTTATGTAGGAACTATTTTCTTTCTACCAAACTACAACCACCAACCATATCACAGCACTGAAGGAAGCGTGCTTCTACTCAGGGACAAGAGGCTACCACCATTAATGTTTACATCCCACGCTGTCACAAGCACTGGTGCCAACTACAGAAGTTGCTAAAACTCGCCAAATAATGTCATCCACTCATTTGCATATTATGGATTACTGTGAATGATCTTGAGTAACTGGGTCATGATTTCTGGAAGGAGGCAGTGCTGTTGTGTTTTTTTAAAATTGTACTTTCTGTGACAGAACAACTGGAAACACTGTACAATGTTGTTTTTTTTACATTAATAAAGAGTGCAAGAGTACAGAGCTTCAGCCTGAACAGAAACAGAATCACAGTGGCAATGCTAACATACTAATGTTAAGCTAGGTGTAATGTTTACCGTGTTCATCATCCTAGTTTAGCCTGGTTGCATGGTAACATTTACTAATTAACACTAAACACAATTGATGGGGTTGTCATGATTTTGGCAGTCTTTTAGTCACAAATTAAAGTACTGAAAAAAACATATTCTTGACCTGATAGAGGCACTAGATGAAAAGTCAAAGGTTATCACCAGCTAGGGATGAAATGAGTAATGGTTTCACAATAAAGTGTAGAAAAATTATAGCGTAGTGTTACCACCTCTAATTTTAATTATCATTAAAACCATGTTTTATTACTTGAAAAGCTCAAGGTAAACAGTATCCAGCATCAACCAAAGTCCAGACATCAAGACACAGGTGCAGCAGCAACACGGGTTTGAGTTAGAGAAAACACTGACATTGCAAAGGACATGATGCCATTTCAAATCGTTGAGAGGTTTTCAACATAAAACATGATTTTAGTGTGATATGAAATTTTCATATTGTTTCATCTCTTTTGCCAAAGTTATTGCAGTTCATCCTAAGTTGAATATTAAGGTGTGTAACAAATTTCATGCCAATCCATCCAATTCTTGTTGAGACATTTCACTCAAAACCAAATGTCACACTCATAATGGTGCTAAAGGGAAAAGTCTGAGTGTTTCCAAAGTCAGTAGGATTCATCCTCTGGGAAACATGACTGTCTGGACAAATGTTTCATGCCAATCCATACAATTGCTGAGATATTTCAGTCTTGGCCAAAGAACAACAGATACAGCATGCTGCTTCTGAAATGAAATGGTAAAACAGCCGACGCTGTAAGCAGTAATAGCATTATTCCATAAACTGCTCCCCTGGGTGCAGTAGAAAAGAAAAGACATTCACAGTATTCACTGAGGATAATGCTGCAGTCTCACACAATCTGTCCACAGAGCAATAAGGCTTTGACAAACACACGCTTACACAATGAACTTTTGTCCTCTGTCCTCAGCCTTAATCATGATATTCATTACTGAGTCCCCGGGTGCCCTGAGAGCAACAGAGGGAGCAAATCATTCCAAGTGACACATTCAGATTTCTGCTTATTTCATTCAAGACTGGAAAGCAAATTATTCACAACAGCAACTTCAACTTTAAAAAACTTGAACACAACAGAACACAAACTGTGTGAGCTTTGTTTCTCTTTTTTGTGCAGGCTTGTAACAACACATTTAATGCTTAAGTCACATGGGCCTGAGCAATCTCTTCTTAGAAATACTGTCTTTGACTAATAATTCAGACAATATGACAAATAAATAATCAACATGGCAATACATTTGGTGAAGAGCACATTTTGACTTGTTTAGTTATTCAGACTTAATTTGAGAATTGCCACCTGAAGAGAATAAACATGTACAAACCTTCCTGTGAAATACAATATCTATGTGTCTGTCCAGCCTACATGTTTGTGTGTGTTACTCCAGACTCACCACAAACATTTTCTCCACTCTGGCGATGCCCTTGCCAAATATGGTGCCGAGCTGATCTCCTACACCAGCCAAGAGAAAGCCGAACAGAGGTATCCCTAGCAACGCATAGACGATGCAGAAGATCCTTCCACCTTCTGTGTGGGGAGAGGTATTCCCAAAACCTGCAGAGATGACAGAAATGAAAAGAGATGGGATATATATTTCATGCCTCCCTGGTGCAAACACTCATTGCAGTAAGTGAAACTAATAAATAATCCAGTGTCTATAGCAAGTTGAGCCAGGTGATCACATGATCAGAAATAAAAAAGCAACAGGTAAGATGAGTCACAAATTGTCTGCTTGTACATATGTTACATGTTGTTTTGACTTCTATTAGTTTTTGATTGTACCCAGTGATGTAACAGCCTCAAAGAACGGTGACAGGAGGAGTGTGGGAGAGATCAAGAGTGAAAGAATGTAATACAGGAAGACAAGACCATCCACTGAAGTGTGAGGAATACACAAATGTGCACACACACACACACACACACAAGATTTATGTGCCAGGGAGACAGCACTGAGTACTAGTTTGATTATATCCAGGAAGCAAATATAGAATCAGTGACCCTCCCACTTCTCAACTCATGTTACGTAACTGACCACACCACCAGCACACCTAAATACACACATAACACATTCACTTATGTGAAAAGAAGAGGTGAAATAATTGTATTTACTTGAGTATTTGTGTTCCTGACAACTTTTTACTTTTATTTCCTACATTTTATCACAAATATGTGTACTTCCTACTCCTTAAATTTTCAAAGCAGGCTTCTTTTTGATGCCATTGAAGGTAATTATTGATTATTTTCTGTTTGCACCACTGTGTGCCACAGAAAAGGCCTTTTACAGAAAGTGGCACATCCTGCATAGTTTACCTTTAATCAGTCTGACTTACTGATGGTCTGATTAAATAGAGAAA
The DNA here is from genome assembly GCF_056507025.1 of Lutjanus erythropterus. Classification (NCBI taxonomy): domain Eukaryota; kingdom Metazoa; phylum Chordata; class Actinopteri; order Lutjaniformes; family Lutjanidae; genus Lutjanus; species Lutjanus erythropterus. The sequence continues at coordinate 28,936,495 of NC_139317.1, forward strand.
TGCTGTAGTTCTGTGGATGTGTGTGTCCTACCGATGGTTGTGATGACAGTCCCTGCAAAGAAGAAGGCAGAGCTCAGATCCCACAGGCTGCTGTGGTTGGTAAGTGTCCCTGCAGGGTTTACTCCTGAACGGATTGCAGACACAACTTGCTGGAGGGGAAAGACAGAGAGACAGAGAGAAACACTTTCAGGTCAAGAGTTACCAAACAGTTGCTGTTAATTACCGGAAATTCTGGTTAAAATACACATATTGTGTTACTTGCTTGTTCCTGTAAATAATGTTATTATGAGATATTTAAGCAGGTGCTTTGGAACCCTGTGTTTCTTGTGGCAGGGAGGAATGTGGGTTTGTAAGTTTACTGGTCTAATGAATTAAAGATGGAAATATATAAAACTTGAGATGACTGTAGGCAAGGCAAAAAAAAAATTGGAGCTGTCAAGGTGAATACATTGTGAATGTAAGAGCCCCAGAGGGGTTTAATAGTTCAGAACTGGGAACAGGACTGGACTAACAAAATCAGAAACAAACATTTCTTCCCTCTCCTCCTTTAGGAGCTGTCCATGGTGCTGAAACCACTGCAGCTGTGCTGAATGTTCACTATACACCGCTTCAATCACTTTTCATGTGAGCTAAGTCTCACCTTAACCAGCTCCTCCAGCTGGCTCTGGTTGACACAAGAGTGTCTGGACAGGAACTCCAGCTTCTGGGACAGGATGGCCAAACGCTGGGCGCTAGAAGAAAGAGAGAGGAGATGTTAATGCCAATGTTGCTGATTGATAACTGTACAATAAAATCAAAATTTTTCCTTTCTCCTGTCTCCAATCTATCTTGTTTTGGTGTGAGTTGCCGAGTTTTGGAGATGTCAACTGTAGAGCTGTCTGCCTTTTGCATGCACTCAAAATGTGCATGTACTCATGGATGAGAGGTTACAGCTCATCTCAGGAGGAAGCCATAAATGTGAACATCCCGTGCTGTCACAAGCACAAGCCTGTTGTCCTTCCTTGCGGTGACAAGGTTGGCAGAAAGAATGTAAATCCTACATGAAACTCCTCGCAACAAGGTCAGTGTCTTACTTTGAGTAACTGGGTCATGATTTCTTGAAAGAGCCATTGCTGTTGAGTTTTCCAAATGTATTTGTTTGGCTTTGAGCACCACAAGCTGAGTGCCATTTAGTTCTGTTATATTCAAGAGAGGGCAGACATGACATACATGCACCAAAACAATAGGTAAGAAGAAAAGGGTATATTTTGGATTTTGGAGTGAATTGTCCTTTTAAACTGTGTGAAAATAACATAATAATAATAATGTGATATTTTGATATCTGTGCCTTAGCTAGCTAAGCTAAGCTTAGATAAATGTGAAAAATAAATAAACATTAAGGTTTGTCTGTTTTTATACTGGGTTCTGACAACTACATGTTTTGCAACTGTGGATGCAAATGTCATACGACTATCACATGTTGTGAGGAGGATATGAAGAACACAAAGAACAAGTGTGTCTTTGAGACTAAGCTTGTGATCAGCTCATGGGATTGTGTTTACCATTAACTTTAATATTGAGGACGAACTTTTGACCTATAGTAAAATATAGAAATTTTCCTTTCTTGTCTCAGACAATGTGCAGAAAGCCAGTTAGGTCTGGTTTCTGTGGTTTAGAATATTATAAAAAAATAACTTCAGATTCTGAGAGACATTCGACTTCTGCTCATGATGAGATTTGTGGGTCTCCTATTGTCATTACAATATAATCTACTTGAATTGTTCTAATTTCATTGTGTTTATTGAGCATTAAAAGCAGATTCCACCACATTACACACAGCTTTATTTATTATCATTATTTTCATTTTATTAATATTGGGCCAGCAACATTGCCTTAAAATTAGTTAGCAAACTAGCAAACACTTCTAAAAGCAAACTCAAAAACAAAACATTTTATAGCAGATTGCAGCCATTGCTTTTAAGGGTGCACACTGACACCGCCTACTTGACAGAGGCATAGTTGCATGGTTCATAAAATATACGCCTATGAAGCAAGCTACAGCCAGTAGACAGACTGTAAATAGGGGTATGATGGGTAAATAGATCGATGGATGAGTAGAGGACTGGTATAACCCGCCTACCTCTCATGAGGCTGTTCCAGGGCTCTGAAGACTGCTGCTCCCATCACCAGGTACAGAACCACCAAAAGAAAGATGGCTGTCACCGTCTTCCATTTCATCACTGTGGCAACCACCTACAACACTTCAACTGATTAATCAACCCACATACATACAGGAGGTCTCTGAAAATAATCTATAAATAATCTATAATAATGCCTAAAGGCAAGGGCGTAGGAATGAATTTAACATTGGGGGGGACAGATATCAGAAACCTGACAGATCTGTAAATGGTTTGAGCAGAACTATGTCATAAATTAGCTACACTGCAAAACATTCACAAAATGCTATGTGATCTTTTAGTTTCTTTCTTCTTTTTTCAAGTGTTTCTTGGAAAAATTGTGTCGTGCACACCTATATTAATGCATGCATAATATATGTATGTATATGTTTTATGTTCCTAAGACGTGGGCAAACGGCCCAGAAAAAGCACTTCTCCCTCTTCTTCTTGAACAAAATGGCTTGAGTCTTTAAAACATAATGATTGTGTCATTCCAGGGCTGTACTCTTACTTTATCAGGTGGCAGCACTGATACTAGCAAGTTAAATATTTCAGTAGCACAAAGACAAATTTAGTGGCACACACAGGTGCACAGTTTAACGTGTTTTATTGGTCAAAATCCATTTGATATTGGTCAAAAATGCATTTTCTTACATTTATTTACTCATAGACTGTCAACTCTGTTTACAGCATAATCTAACCCTTACAGTAAAAATTTTCACTAATTTATTTTATCTTCACAGATGCACGTCTAAGGTACATCTCCTGAGCATAAAGGTGGCCCATTTAAAAAAAAAAAAAAAGATTTTTAAACCTTACCTCACACCTGAAGCTCCACCTGGCTCTCCTATCTCTTCCCTGAATGTATTATACTTCTTCTCATGATAAAATTGTTTATGTTTAAAAAGTAATAACAGACTAATACATATTTCACTAGCTAAACAATTTAAGACCTCACCTGAGCTTCCTCAGTCTCTCCACCTTTAATTGCTTAAACTGCCTCACTACTCTATGTACTATCATTCTCCTGATAAGACATTATTGCACATAATATCTAATATAATGTCATACATGTTGATAAATGGTCGAGTATGATTAGGTGTTGTCCTTGTGTAACTGTTACTCAGACTCTTTTTAAAAAAATAAAGTAAGTCCTGCTGCTTTTCTTTGGTGGTGACATTGTGCTTAAATGGGATGATAAAACATTTTGGCGAGCGTTGACGCTACTTGGGAAGTTATCAGTTAAATAATGGACGAGTGACCATCCCAGGATTAAGACGACTTAACTCAAAATATGTGGTTTCTAAATATGAATGTTAACTAACAACAGCGTTATAAACAAGCCATATTCATGGCAACGTTCCCTACAGACCGTTTTACTTCATTCAAAAGACTTTCAGTCATCAGACCGTCTGCTGTCACCTGCTGCTGTCTCGCGCCTCCCGCCTCCCGATGCTTCAAAATAAAAGCACTTGAGTTAAAGATTTCTAAATAAAATAATTTTCTCCTCCGTGGTATAATTTTTGGGTGAGACAAATGCACCTGTCTCCAATATTGGAGGGGACATGCCCCCCCCATCCCCCCGTTCCTACGCCCATGCCTAAAGGAGATTTTACCCCTCTGTGGCACCTTAAGCAATTATTACCTTATGAAAAAATAAATTGTAAGATTACTTTCAAAATCTGGACTTTTCTCCTTTTGTCTCTCACCTCACTCTCCTCCCGGGGAGTCAGTGTGATTGGCTTTGTGGAGAAGGAGAGGCGGGGCTTGGTGTTGTGAGTGGCGGATTTAGGGTCCAATAAGTCTGGAGCTGCCACTGTCAGGGGAAATGAGAAAATGGCATTGAGATTTTTTTTTTTCACACACTTTTTCCACTCCATGTCTCAGCTCTCTTCCTCTGGTCAAACAAATTTTGTGGTTAATTTTAGAAGTCCTTATAAATAAATCACCAAGGAGGCCTTTAAATGGCCTTTAAATCCTCACTCTGGTGAAAGCATGAAACGAGCACTAGCATTTAGTCCTCAGGCATTTTCTTTCGTTCATGTTGCAACACTTGGGTGTGTAATGTGTGTGTGTGCTTTTATATACACATACAGCACGCAGTTGAGAATAAAAGGTTTGCTAGAAGCGAGAAGTGAGAGAGAGAGAGAGAGAGGGCCATGAGAGTCATGTGCATCTTTAATGTAAGGGGGTGGATGTGGGGAGATGCAGAAGTCTTAACTGCTTTTACATTTATAGCATTTATAGCTTCTGTATACAGTGTCCAGACTACGGCAGGTAGACTAACAACCCTGACCAGTGTGTAGGATTTAGTGTCATTTAGTGGTGGAGCTTCCAGATTGCAAACAACTCGTCTCACTCAACCCTTCCATGCATATGGGAGAACCTACAGTGGCCAATCCTGCAAAACACGCAAGGCCATATCAAGAGCCAGTGTTTGTTTTGTCTGCTCGGGGCTACTGTAGACACATGGCAATGTATCATATTTAAATTAAGTATACTGATAACAGCTGATGTTCCACTGAGTTGACTGATTCTCCGAAGAACAGAAAATACAGTGTGATATCAGGCTATAATAACTGTGCAGTACCCTTACATTTGTATTTGCATTATGTCGTTATTCAGTAATCTTAAAACTATAAATAATAATACTTGAATAGCAGATGTAATGAGAGATTGAGAAAAGTGGCCAATCAGGTTCTAGAGGGGGGCTATGCCACCCTGGTGGCCCTGCCCCAGCCTACTGCACAGCCCTAGTTAAAATGTGTGTGTCCATGTGTGAATGTGTGCATGCATGTGTATGAGTGTGTGCATGAGAGTGTGTATGGGCGAAGGAAAGGGGGATGAATGTAGGAGGAGAGAGAAAAGAGGAGCGGTCGATATGGGAGGGTAAGAGGTGGAGTCTGATCACTCAGACAGAAGTGAAGAGGAGAGGAATTTAGGTCTACTGTAAACCACTAAACTGCTCGAGCGAAAGGAACATTTTATCAACACAATCAAATTAAACTGAAGAATTTAATATTTTTTAAAATGAATGACACCGTATAATTTGCCCTCTAAATGAACATCTGTGTTGTAGTCTGCAGTATATTCCTGTTTCTGTAGGTCACAGGTGACACAATGCCGTTTGTGCAAACTGAGATAAATTACAACAAGCATTCATTTAAAAGATTTAGTCTTTATACTAAATGTCCGAGCTTTTATTAGGATGAGAATGAAAAAAATGTCAAAAGCACTCAGGTTGATTACCTTCCATCCATAAAGGTTTGACCAAAATGTACACAGTATGAGATGGTGAATGAAATAATGTTGCATCAGGGTCACCTTAGAGCCACTCCACCTCCTGCTCTATTCACTCAGTCTCTCCGTGGTCTGAAATCTAAAACGCCCGTCTCTAACTGCTCAGCAGTTCCTCGTCTATGATCAGTATAAAGTTTATCATTGCATTATACATTGTTAAAGTTATGAGAAATAATGGGAATTAGGGATGTAATGATATTGCGATACATCAAATGTAACAATATCACAATAAAAAATATCTCAATACAGCACTGGACTGTGATGATATGTACCATGATATTTCCTGGTTAATTATTTTGTTATGCTGAAGTCTTACACAGCCTCAATTTGCAATATATAAGGTGCGAGTCTTTATTTTTAAGCGAGTGTAACCATGATGTCAAAGGAGAAAAAAAATCCAGTGTTCTTTTGGCTGGATTGCAGACCATTTGCAGCAGCCCCACCTGTGGAAAAAAAACGTCTTTACCAGAAACAACAGGGTATTAAGAGAAAACACCCCTACAATATTATTCTGTTTTCATACTTGTGAATAAATATTTTGCAGTCTATATAATGAATACTGGAAATAGTATGCTTTTAGAAACATTTTGTGACTAAGATTGCAAATTTTTTGCATTTTCCTTAACTGATAGTTGAAAACGCTAACAATCGATCAAAATGAAGGTTTTTTTCTCATTTTTATTTTTTCCTCTTTTGTTCTCATTTTAAGTTTAAGTCTCTGCCAGAGTTACCGTCATTTCTAGACTATCAATTAATTATCCAGTAATACTCCAATTAATACCAGAGATACCCTGTATTTCACACCATGAGAATAACAGCAACAGAATAACAGAGTATAACAACTTAAACTTGACAAACTTTTTTGTTGGTTGTTTGACAAGTTGAAAAAATTTTAACTGAATAAATATTTAATGCATTAAAACAAACATGCAGTGAGTGCAGCTGTGCAGGAAGCAAAGCTGCTGGAGTCAGAGTCTCTCTCTCTCTCACACACACACACACACACACACACACACATACACACACACACACACACACACATACACACACACACACACACACACACACACACACACACACACACACGCTAAGACAAGTGTAACAACTTGTGTTTCAAGAAGACTATTCTATTTTTACTGGAATGTTCATTTTCAGTATTGCATTAAAGAGAAAGTACACCATTAAATGAAAAAACAGTTACCTGTAGTGGTGTTCATCTAGATTATTTTGGTTTGAGTTACTGAGTTGTGGTGATATTGGCTGAAGAGATGTCTGCCTTCTCTCAAATATAATTGGACTAGATAGGACTCGACTTGTGTCTCATTTTAGAAATCATGACCAGGTTGTTCAAGATAATCCAGACTTTGTTGTGAGCAGCTTCATGTAGGAACTATTGTCTTTGTACCAGAAAAAAAGTAGTTTCAGTAGATTCTACTGTAAAAAAAAAAAAAAAAATTGTTCCTACATGTTACACCTCCAAACAAGATCTGTGAATTATCTTGTGTAACTGGATCATAATTTCCAGAATGAGACATTGCTGTTGAGTTTGAAATGTAATTGAGAACCGTTCGGTCCCATCGTGTTGGAGAGAAGGCAGACATCTCGACAGACAAAATCTCCAAAATTCTTTAACTCACACCAAAACTATCTAGATGGAGAATTATACAACAGTTGGTTCCAAACAAGTAATTTGATTGGATGTGAGACACTCAATGAGTTCTGATATGGGATATGTTCTAATAACTGTTAGCCTATATGAACGTTACGTTGACTAACAGAGACAGGAGGAGACAGGTGGCGTCTTGTATGTGATTCAGAGCTTATTATTTTAATCTGACAGAGTACACAAAGTAGGATACAAGAACAGCACTTTTAATAACTTTTGACCTCTTGTTTCAGGGGAAATACCCACGCTTAAGTGCATATGTGTTACCATTGTTACAAAATGATTTGCAGGACTTGATACAGACTGTACATGGTTTAAATTTCTAAATCGAAAGATCATTCCTCAAACAGATTTCACAATCAACAGATGGGTTTATTAGTAGTTAAGCTTCTTAAATTGGCTAAAATAACATATCTACTATTGTAAAATCATGTCTCAGTCCATTTGGAAGTGGACTGAGACCCACCTTTTCATGCAGTCTTGGTCCTGTTGTTTGGTCTGTACCCAGGTGAGTCTCAAAAACTAAACATGGACGTTCAGTCTCTTAAGAAGCCCGAGCTGAATACAGCCTCGAGACAGTTTCATTGATCCATTGGGACATCTAAGCTGTTGAGCTCTACTGCAGTGACGTGTAGACCTAACTACACAAAATAGCTTGCAAGCAGGACTGCAACTAACGATTTTTTTGTCCAATTGTTGATTAATCACTTTCTCAATTAATCGATTAATCAGTTCTGTCACAATCTTGTTGTATTTTTCAAGCTCTTTCTGTGATGATTATTGTCATTAGTTTAGTTTAGTTAGATTAGTTGTTTGGTTCATAAAATGTTGAAAAATATTAATCAGTGTTTCTGAAAGCCAAAGACGACATCCTCTTGTTTTGTCCATAACTCAATGATATTCGGTTTACTGTCAGTGAGGAGTAAAGAAACCATAAAATACTCACATTTAAGAAGCTGAAATAAAAAAGTCTGAACTTGTTTAAATTAAAAAAATAACTCAAGAGGATCAATTAATTATCAAAATAGATGCGATTAATTTAATAATCGCTTACTGATTAATCGCTGCAACTCTACTGGCAAGCTAATGTGCAGAAAAAAGGTCTAGTGGTGTAATTTGTTTTGACTGAGCCAAATAAGTGACTAATTAAGCACAGAAATCATAATCTGCTGTCAGTTATAACTATTAACTGCAGCCTCCTGCCTACAACCAAAACCACAGCTATGATAATATTCTGTCCAAAAGCACTCTAGTGTGATTTTGCTTAAACAGAACTACAGTTAAGAAGAAATTTTGACTTTGGTGTAAACTGTAAATTTAAAATAGACTGAATGAGAAGTGTTATTTTTTAACAGTGCAGACAGGTTGAGGTGTGAGCTGTGGTGTCGTGAAACTTGTACAACCTGCACCAAATTAGAGCTGTGTGTGTGTGTGTGTGTGTGTGTGTGTGTGTGTGTGTGTGTGTGTGTGTGTGTGTGTGTGTGGGAGTACTCACTCCTTGTTGTTGCCTATCCGATGCCCTCCGCTCTCCTCTTCTCCTCATCCGACGCTCTCACTGCGTTTAGGGGAATCTTTCCTCCTCTGCGTCTCTCCTCCCTGCGCTGCTGAGGCGGGGGGACGAACAGGCGCTCCGTGTTTCTGCTGCTCCTCTGCTCTACTTTTACCGCTGATCGGACTCTGATGCTGCGCTTCTTTTATTAGTAGTTTTATTGCATCCGCATGTCACCTCAAAGAGCTTTCTGAGTTTGGTCCTTCTCCCTTTCACCTCCTTCTCTCTCAGCTCTCTGACATCCAGTCCGCTCCGCCTGCGCTCTCGCTTTTGAGCGCACCGATGGAGCGGTGGGATAACACCGAGAGGAAGGAGGAGGAGGAGGAGGAGGACAGGGGTGGAGAAAGGAGGGGAGGGGGTGGAGGTGCGGGACACAGGGAGGTGGTTCCCAAACCGCGGTCCACAGAACCAAGGGAGGTCCTTTATGGAGTGACAGGAGTCAACGAGGTCAAAACTCCAGCAACACTTGTAGGGTAGCTTTAGAATAATTTTATTGTTGGACCAGCATGTCTCAGCTGGTGGTATCCATCAGGGTCACTCTGAGACACATGTAAAAGGCCCTTTTACCTCTGCCTGGAGAAAGACATCCTGACTGAACTAGACAAAAAATGACAACGCAATTGTTTTGCCTTTTCCTTGTGTCTTGGTCATTTTACATTTCTTCATAGTCATTCTCTGTCTGGGTTTTACATGACTATTTATTTTCTGACAACTTTTACTTTTGACTACATTTTGACACAGATATCTGTACTTTCTACCCCCTTTCATTTTCAAAACAGACGTAACAAGAGGGGAATTACATAGAAAACATAGCAAGTGGATAACAAGAGGAAAGCAACTGAAAGACGTAACAAGAAAAATATGATGTAACAAGACAAAAACAACGTAGCAATATAAGATGAAAGTGATGTAAAAGATGTAAAATATAAAAAAGATCTCTAACACGTAACAGGACAAAATCTCCCTACAACATTTAAACTACATAAAAGATGTAACAAGACAAAAATAAGGTAGAAGACATAACAAGATGAAACAGACAGAGGAGACTCGACCATGGAGAAAAGGTGACCTTTTTGCACAGAAACAGCTGGTAGAAATGTCCTTTTGAGGGCTGCTTTTTAATCCCATACTTTAAGTACATTTCAGAATCTGTACTCTTTCACTTTTACTTGAGTTGAATCAGTACTGTGTGTACTTTTGCCACCTCTGCTGACCCCTCTGGCCGCTGGGCTCGTACCTGATAAGCCTGTTCAGTAACCCACCCATGTAACTAATCATAGGTGCACACACATATCAGCCAATACAGGACACCTGAGAAGATGGTTTGGGTAAATGGTCATGGGACTGGAGTTTAGGGGTCCCCATTTAATCTATAGTGATTTTACTGCATGTTGATTCACTAGAGGTAAGACAGCACTATTTAAATTACCATAGATCTACTCTTTTGGAGGGTCTCAACCCCTATGTTGGAACCCTTGTCCTGAAGCACAAAGCCACTGTTTGGAAGAAGTCTGGTATAGATGGATGGATGGATGTAGGCTAATACGTAACGACTGAAACATTCTTCTTTAGAGTAGATGTATGTATGATCACTTCATTATTTCCTCCATGATCTTAATAGTTCAATTATTATTTTTCCTTACTACATTTTATATGGACCAGAGTCAGTGTAGCTACACTGTCATCCAGGTTAGGACCTCAAATATGTGGCGTTCAGTGTGTGCTAGGAAAGTAGGTTTGTTGTGTTTTCCACTGGAAAACAAAACAACCTGCAGTCGGTCCAGTGTGTTTATACTGTAGCGTTGGACTTATGTAATGGAAATGTTCTTTTAATGTTTAACTGGTATATGTACTGTAAACTCAGTGAGTGAGCACAAAACTGGTTTATTATCACACTCATTCCCTGCAATCAACTACATTGTATTTGCTTGAGAATATTGACTTAAAGAAGAGAAGAGAAGAGAAGAGAAGAGAAGAGAAGAGAAGAGAAGAGAAGAGAAGAGAAATCGTTCAGCTCAGATGTTAATTTGTCTCGCACATATACGCTTGTTTCTGTCATTCTGGCCTCCTGCATGTTCTTTGGATGTGAACATGTGAATATGGTTCGTTTAATTTACCCAAAAAAGGAGATCAACTTTTAGGTCTTTTGAATTGAAATGATCAGCTTGCTTGTTTTCTCAATAATGAAAAACTCAGAACCATTTTTAAGTTTTGTATTGAACTCAGTCCCAACTACCTTACACTTAAAATTTAATAAATTCAGTGGGAGCAGTTGCACATCTCGTCTTTGTCTCACTGCTGGAACAAAGTAGCTCTAACAGGAGCAGCTGTAAGTTCTTTGTTCGAAATGAAGAAATGACTCTTCAAAGTCAGAAATTGTAAAAGGAAATTATTTTTTTGCAATGTCTATCAGTGTGACTGCACAGTTGCTAATAACTTCAACTTATTGAACTTGCTGTCTTAAGTACAACTGAATTAATCTCAAGTTTATTTGACTAGTAAAGTTTTTGTTTTGAATCATTACAGCTTGTCGTATCAAATTCAGTCAATGTAAAAATTTAAGGCAGCCTGGACACTTTCCAGACAACTTTTTAAAGGTTTGTAAGTAAGTAAAGTGTCAGCTGTTGAAGCATCTGACAACCAGTCTCCAGTTTGTTACTAACTAGTCGGCAACTAACTGAGGTAGTACTGAGGTAAAGATTGTAGTGTGTGTGTGTGTGTGTGTGCATCTCCGTGTGTTTGTTGTTGGTTGAAACAATCAAATGACTAATTAAGGCCTTGGAGGTGTAGAGGCAGGACTGAGACACATGGTGTTCAAAATTTGTGGTAGAAAGAAATTCCCCACTATGTCTGAAGGGCTGCACATAACGATCAGTGATCAATTTGTCAGTGTTTGTCTCAGTTAACTGGTAAGTTGTTTGGTCCATAAAATGTCAGAATATTCTAATGCTGCGAATGATTCCCTTCAACTGAAGGATGTTTTTCCTTCATACCTTATTGATTAAATTGTCTGTCCTATCACAATAAAGGCAAAAAGCCCAAAAAATAATCTTAACAAAAAGAAAAGAAATATTAGGTTAGAAAATAAAACATTTGCTCAATTGAATATGACTTCAGCTATTAACCACACCGACTTCTGGTCTTCTATTTCAACACAGAGATAGACACAGATAACTTTGTTGGTTCAACAGATACAGATACAATTAATGACATCTTAATTTGTTTTTAAGTTAAGTATTCTCAGCTGGGCTAATTTTCATATTTACTGAAAAAAACTTTTGCTATTTGTCAGTTGACTATCAATAATGAACATGATCTGGTATCATTCATCTCTCTTGGTCCACTGGTCCTGCTCCCTTTCTTTTTCTTTCCATCTCACACTCTCTCCATTCGTCTCTCTCTTTCCTCTCTCTGTCTCTCAGCCCCTGATGAGAACTTAATGGCACTTTAAATGTTCATGTTTCCACCTCATGACTCCAACATCTAAACATTAATTACACGCCTATTTATACAGCTAAACATAGATACTGTTTGTGTGTGTGTGTGTGTGTGTGTGTGTGTGTGTGTGTGTGTGTGGCTCCCTGTCTCTCACAGAGTGTGTGTAGGCTAATTGATGTGTCATTATATATTGCATGCTTACTAACATGCACATGTAGTGTTTTGTGTGTGTGTGTGTGTGTGTGTGTGTGTGTGTGTGTGTGTGTGTGTGTGTGTGTGTGTGTGTGCGTGTGCGTGGACGTGTAATACTCATGTTGTGGGGACTTGCCTTCTTTATGGGGACAAAATGCAAGTCCTCATAAGATAAATCATTATATTTTAGGGAGAAGACTTGGATTAGGGTTAGTGTAAGGTTAAGGTTAAAGTTAGGTTTAGGTTTAGGTCCATTTAAGCAAATGATTGTCAATGTAATGTCCTCTGAAGTGAGGACACATGACTGTTGTGTGTGTGTTAGAGAGACAGTATAACAGCCACCTCTCACTTCACCTGTCTAAATTTGTCACACACCTGCTGCTTAGACCAGACAACCAAATGAGATTTGCCCCTGTTCTCTTACACTGTGCAGAGCCTGATGCTAAGTGTAGTCTTTAACATATAATGACATACAGGTATCATATAAAGTAGGTTTTCTACAACCCTGTACCTGCTGATCAAGTGACTTTTTTAACTGTGCTAAATGCTATTTATTAGCATCTGCCAGTCACAACGCTGGCTGTGCTGTAAATCAGGTGTTCAGTGCACACACAAATGAATCTTTATCATCAGTGAAGTGGCTCTACTGAATCACTCACTATAGTCGCTGACTGAATCAGTAGCTTTTAGCAGTGGAGCTCGTCACTGCTGACTCAGAGCACCACTGTTAGCTCAGCTGTGATACACAGTACGTTACCTCCTCCTCCCGTTGGTGGAATGTAACCAAGTACATTCACTTAAGTACTGCACTTAAGTGTAATTTTGAGGTACTTAAGTATAATTTTGATGTACTTGAGGCACTACACACAATTCACACTACCACACACAAGTTGCAGAACACCTCAGATCTTGTGCAAAATGAAACACTTCATTCAAAACTATACAATAATTTCTAAAAACTAAATTTTGTCATCATACAGCAGATACATGGTTTATATGATCTGAATCCGTTTGAACCAGTTACACATTGCTGAGCTTGATCAAAAACACTTTAAACGTTTCTATTTTCTAATATCATTAGAAAATAGAAATGTTTTCAGAAATATTGTTGATCGAACACAACACATAAGACCATGAAAATATTTGTTTCTCTCCACATTGTAAAATCAGTCAATACATCCATGCATTTCCAGAGGTTGCATTTTTCACTGTGTGAAGCGGTCGCCCCAGTTCCTTAATGTATGAAAAAGGCTGAAAAAATGCCATTTTGGAAAACATGCTAAAGGTAGACAAAAGTGCCTTTCCATAAAAAGTGATCCAGTGTGCTCCAGAATTCCCTTCCTGTGGAAAAAGCACGGTGAAGGGCCATATATTTTAGGCTGCCAAACACATTGGAAAATTAGTTGGCCTCTATGTGCCTTTAAATGGGTAAATAGATAAAGGTTCCCTGTGTGTTTTTATTACAGATGTGTAGTAGTTACTGTACTTAAAAGGTATAAGATGTAACATTTTCTTTAAAAACAATGTAAATACACATAAACATAATCCTTTTCAATCATCACTTATGACCCAATAGAAATGTGTGGTGTCTCTATCTGCAGAGACTCTGCCCTCTGTCCATATGTCCTTATTGTCTCATTATTTTGCTGTGTTCAGGACACTTTACCAACCCAAAATGTTGGTATTTGACATCTGGTGTCTTTCAGACAAATCACACTGGTCCTGTCTGTAAATTATATAAATCAGTGACTGGAACTTCTTTCACCATAAATTAATCAATGTTTAAGTACTTGATTTATTAAATTATAACCCCACACTTAGGGTTAATAAAACAGTACATATTAAATAAATTTTAAATGCACTGCCAATGCTGTCATGCCTCTCCTGCACTTGAATTGATTACATGTCCTGATACTTTAATCTGTCATGTAAACTCACTCTCAATTTGTACATTGTCTCATACTTTTAGTCCTCCAGTTGTTTAGTTGAAAACCCTGACTTTTTGCCAGTTCAGATAAATCTATAATATTTTCTCGTTCATCAGTTAATTAATAAGTTTACTCCACACAGGGTGGTCCTCTGAGTGAAAATATACTCACACACATGATAGAAATATTATTTCAGTTGTGTCTTACGTGCCTGTAATCTCTGAGTTGTGTCTATGCTGCATGAGCTAATTTAGAAATTGATTGCTTAATGATAGCAGTCAGTCTGGTACATAATAATCAATGATGCTAATACTTAGTCACAGTCAATTTACACAGCAGTGCCCAAATATAGAACTCTCATTTTAGATTATTTTTCCATCATTTGTTTTTAGTGCTACACAGTCTGTCTGGAGGCTAAAAACAATACAAATGCAAATATTCTCCTGCTGTGGAATTAAACCAATAAAAACTCATCTTACAATTTGTGCTCCGCTGATTTGAAAACAAGATGGTGTTGAAACAGTATATTTAATTAAATGTTAATGTTAGTTCTACAATTATGGGGATGGTAAAAGCCGAGTTATCGTGCAGACCTTTAATTATGAAATAAACAAAGAAAAGCTTATTTTGCCTTCATGCAACATGTTTTAATTGTGTGCAGCTGTATTTATACTCATTTATCAGCCGCTGTTGTCTCATTCATACAGGCACACACAGGATCTATCTTTGACCAGGCTAAAATAAAACACTGTTTGTTGGAAAAGTTTACTTGTACCTTCCAGTCATTAAAAAGAAACTGATTGGTATTTCAAAATATTTTCATAGACTGAGAGGTATGAATTCAGACAGAGCTTCGACAAGTGCTCATAACATGTTTTCAGTTGTTTAAATGTTGTTTTATAGTATGGATGGAATGGGTAAGAAGATACACATTCAGGACACAGGAAGCAAAACTTCACTCTTATGTGGAAAACAAGTGTGATCCCTCCTGACCTTTCCTGACATTACCATGACAACATGACCATTTTATTTACCACAACTGGTTCTGTAGATTTTCCCACCATTATTAAATCCCCTGTTAGTGCATATGTACGTGACTTTGTACATATATGTGTTTGTGAGTGTGTGTGTGTGTGTGTGTGTATGTGAATGAGTGTATGTGTGCAAGCACTGTACTGTACAGTCCATTTGTGCACATATATGTAATGTATATAAACATGTATGTAAGTGTATTTAAGTTGCTTTTACAGGTGACTGGTCCCGACAATGTGGTGCTCCCTCAAATGCCTGTGGAGAAATGACCCTGGGCTCCTCAGGACATCATGTCCTGGTGAGACACAAGCCTGCAATTAGACGCCTCTGAAGCGGAACTGCCCTCTGTGTGTATATGTGTGTGTGTGTGTGTGTGTGTGTGCGTGTATATGTGTGTGTGTGTGTGTGTGTGTGTGTGTGTGTGTGTGTGTGTGTGTGTGTGTGTGTGTGTGTGTGTGTGCAAGTACAGTATGTGTTGCCAGTATGCAAGAGACACATCCTCCCTGTATGAGTGTGACTCTGGGAGAAACTGCAACAATGACTGTGTGTGTGCGTGTGTGTGTGCGTGTGTGTGTGTGCTTGTCCGTGTGTCCGTGTGTAGCCACTGTAACAGAATTAGTGCTTCCTCTGGCTCTCCTGTTGTAATGACCTGAACTGTGCAGGAATTAGCTTGTGGAATGTGACAGCAACTATTTCAACCAAACCTGTGAGGGTGATGTTGTGGGGACATGAATCTGTTTACACATTGTAGGCACTCACTCCTTTTGAGGACAAGATGCAAACCCCATAACATAAATCATTAAATTTTAGCATTAAGACTTTAAGGGTTTAAGGTAAGAAGTTTTAAGGTAAGGTGTGGTTAATGTCAGGGTTTGGGTTACGGTTAGGATAATGCTGCATTCAGGGTTGGGGTTAATGGATCCTTGGATGGTGCCATTTCCAGCTCATTGTCATCCCAGTGTGTCTGATACTGATGTTGTGGCTGCCCTCAGCATGTTATACTGAGGCACATGGTACCCCTTAGTGGTTGTATGAGACCTTTCTGCCAGAAAGCTCTTTAATGCATGGTTAATGTTACAGTTTCAGTAGGTTTAGGCAACAGAACTACTTGGAAAGGTTTAGGTTAAGACCATATTTGGTGTTAATGTAATGTTACATACATCATGTGATATTGAAAAGATGCAAGCCATGTGATGCACACAATGTTATGTGCCTTATAACTTTTAATAATTAGTTATGAACCATGGTTTGTTTGAGCCATCCATTCTGCCCACGTCTTCCATATTTCATATTCTCACTCTTTATACTACATCAAAAACCCAGTGTATCTCTGTCAGCCACTATGGTTCCCAAACTTTTTCTGGCATGCCTGCCTTCAGAAGCCAAAAAACTTCACTATTAACAATTGGCAAAACAACTGCTAAAAAAAACATTCAAATTAAATTTCAGTGAAATAACAGTCAGCATGATAACATCAGCAAATTCTTGTTTGTTTATTTCCCTACATAAATTATATTAATTTAGCTTTATATCAGTGTCTCTGTCAGGGTTAATAATAATAAATTATTTTACCAATTAACAATGGCTACAACTTAATATCATATTACAAATGAAGCGTGAGCAAAAGATGTGTATGCAATACGAGAGAGTCAACTAAACATTTACTTTTGTCCCTTATATGTGGTCAACAGACAAGAACTCAGCAAGTCATGTACCAAACGTTTTCCTGACTTTTCAAGTTGTTTTTCCAGCTTGAGGTGGCATTCATATGAATTTTTCCATTCATGAACTTGTTTTTCCACCTATTCCAACAACACATTAATGCAGCATAGGTCTCCATGAAATAAATGAAGTCTATGTAATGACATGTAATCTAATGACATTTGAGTCATAGGATTTATTCAATGTCTCCCTCTCTGTAATCCCAGTGTGATCAGTATCTGACATGTTTTTTGTCCTAAGTGTTTTCATTTAGTCACAGAGGAGCGACAGTTGTTAGCTGTCAATGTCATCTAATCAAGCTGCTGCAGCAGATGGTTCCTTCCAGTAAAGTTGTGATTACCGTGTTCAATAGACGTCAGTCTGTGACATTTTCAAAAGGCCGTAGCTCAGTGAAGGTACTTTTTTTTTTTACATTTCAGTGTTTGGTTCTCTACATTCATCCATGCAACATCATTAGGGTTAGCAGCACTCCACTTATCAACAGTTTTAATTGTTCAGTAGGCCTGTATTGATTGATTAACATGAAACACGTTTCAGCCCCAATAAGTTAAAACTCATTGACGGGCTGAAAATAGTTCCAGACTGTGCAGCAGCAAAGCTTTGAGATGTAGCCTCAGATGTGTCAGTGAGGTGACAATGGCTGCTGGTGTTATGGGAGGCCCATGTCATGAGTATCAGTGTTAGGTGGACATGTCCTCATGAGCAGCATTGACCGTTAATGTTGCCATTATTACGGTAAGCATCTGTTGATATTATATTGGGGTCCAGGGTTAAAAATAGCTCATGTAGTTTTGACTGTTGGGGCCACAAAATGGTGGAACCTAATCCTTGTTACATAACTGAATGGAAGAAAGGCTTCTGGATCTTTGTCTGTGTGTGTGTGTGATGTGTGTGTGTGAATGTGTGTGGTGTGTGTGTGTGGGGGGGGGTTATGTGTCTGCCAGTGTACGTGCTTGTGTGAGTATGCATGTGATTGCACTTGGGCTATGCTAAAGACAAACACAGCCATGCAGTTGCGTGACATGGTGCTGGGAAGTGGGAACAGCCGTTGGAAAATACAGTTTGTAGCAAAAAGTAAGTGATTTTGTCAAATGTCAAAAAGGGAATGTACTCCCAAAACATCTGAGATGTTGCTGCTGTGATTCCTGGTAATGTTGCCTGGTCTGTGTACAGTATGTAGGCAAATTAAAGCTCTGTAGGATTCAGTATCTCCAAATCAAATAATTGTCCACAATGCCAGAGAATATGTCTATATTAACAAACAGCTCTGACCTTTGCTCTCCAACGAGATGGAAAGATACTGAATTAAGTACAGAGGGAGGCTATGTCCAGAGTTTGATTGCAAATAGCGAGATGCTCAAAGAGAATGAGAAAATGCTCGACTCAGTCTCAGTCAAATTCTTTATCTCTTTTTCTATTTTTTGTAAATATTTTGCAAACTCAAATTCAAAGGAGCATTATTGGCATAGGAAACAGATATTTACATTGCCAAAGCAATTGTGAAATAAAAAAAATAGCAAACAGAAGAGTGATTTTGCTATATAGATAAATAACTTAAAAGAAAACAAAAAAGAAAAAGAAATGTACACTTGCGGTAAAAAATAACTCTTTTTGTCTTCCATCACTCCTGTTGTTATCCTTACAACTGTTTGTTTACCTCAGATATGGGTCACAACTCTCCCTTTGACCCTCATTTCCTTCTCCATCTATTTCTTTTCTCTTTCCTTGCCTTCCTTCTTTCTTCTGTGTCTGCCCTTGCTTCAATATATCCACTCTCCCTTTTTATCGTCTCTCAGTCGTCATTCAGGTGAGCTCGATTTGTAGGTTTGTAAACAACAACAGAGGAGAGCAGTTGAGTGTTCTAGTAAAAAATATATAGTCCACGAAAAGGAGATGAGCAGGGAAGTGAGGGGAGTGAGGGGGTTATGAGGACAGGCGGGGGTTAGAAAATGCAGTGTTGCCATCTGCACTGACAGGGACGATGATCAAAGTTGAGCCCTCAAGAGGAAAAAAAAGTGTGTTAAAAATAGAGCTGCATGGTTTTAAAAAAGCCACAGAATTGACCTTCATCTGGTTTTGGCAACAGAAGAGGTCTGAGGCAACAACTGATTTGTTTGGAGACGAGAAAGCAGATATAAGTGTACTCTGTATATATACAGTATGTGGTGCAGTACAAAGGCTGGTGACGCCCATACAGGGGTTCTCACATGCTTTGCCTGCTGACATTTGGAAAAACCTGAGCATAATAAATGCAGATGCTACCATACAGGTTTATTGCATGATACAATTAGGCAATTAACATGCCACAGTAGTAGCCATCTAAAACCATCTGCTGTTTGGGCTGCTGGGTCCTTAACTGGAATTTTATTCCCTCTTGATGATCTAGTAAACATAGTGCCATTTCATAACACCCCTTTCAGTCCAAATGACAGCTGATAAATCTGCATTTAAATCTGTGGGAAATAAATCAGAAAATAAATCAAGTCATGTACATTTTTATTCTTATTTCCCAGTATCTCGAATCACAATTTGCCTCAAGGGGCTTTGAATAAATAAGTTCAGAAAGCTTGCATTGATGAGTGTGATGGTCATTAGAAACCAAGTAAAGCTTTTTGGCTTTTGCTGTTAAATCTTAGTTGACAGTTTCCCAGGAATGCATCACATCAATTTCAAACTAGTTTTCTGTATGGAAACATGCAACTACAATCCTCAACATTATCAGCAGGCACTTTGAAATATCCCTGGGTTTATTCAACGTTTCTGTCGAGTTAATCCTTGTCAGTATTCTGCAGTGATACAGTGACCCTGTATATCATAGTATCTCCTGCTCTGTAACTGCTGAGACTGCCAAGTGTCACTACCTGCTCCTCAGTTTCCCTTGTTCACCACTCGCTCATCCCCAGCCCTCTCCGGCCCCTGGTCATTTCTCCCAGTCCATGTTCTTTCCTTCAACTTCTTGGACCTGCCATCTTCTAGCTTTCCACCAGATTTCCTCTGGCTTTCTCTCCCTATTTAAGGGGTTCACAAATGTTTTTTTCCTAGCTTATTCTACGTAGCTCATGAACCCTTGAATATAACCACCACTCACTGAAAGAAAGATTTTTTGTTAGATTTTTATCCAGTAAAATCACAGTTCCATTGTTCCACCATCTTTCCAGTATAATGGCAATGTTGATGTACAAGCCAAAGGCCAATGTGACATCTACGTATATATGTCTGTTGTTGCCCTGCACTCGCCTACACTTCCCCACCCATCTCCCTACCTGGACCTCTTTCCCTAATCAGCCTTCACTTCCGTTGTTCCTTGCCAGATCATTAAGTCAAATTCTCGCACATCTTCTAGCATCTGTGTCCTGTTCTGTTGTATCTAAGACCTATCACATGCCTGTCATGGACCTTATGTTTTTTTTTTTTTATTGCAGTTTAGATTCCAGTCAAAATCAATGGTCGGAATTTCATAGTTCAAACTTCCGGTTTCTGACCTCCAAGTGTGCCAAGTGCACGACACCAAAAATAAACTAAAACCATGGCTGTGACAAATTGATGTTTCTTTGGCAAGTGTACACACAAGTGAAACTCAGCAGTGTAGCCTTCTTGCATTTAAATGACTGAAGAGGAAAAAAGACACAGGAACTGACAGACACCATCATACATTTTATTTTATGGTACTTAGTAACATCGTTGACATATTTTGACATGAATTTATACACAGAACAGGTTTTTCTAAGAGATGGTATATATTATATTACGCTTCCGTGGGTGCTGCTTTTTGTGTGACATCAGACAACTGCTTCTTCAAGAAGTCGGTGTAATTTTGATGCAATCCATTGCACTTGTAACGTGTCAAATACGATCTCCGTCATGGAACAGTCGTTCCAAGGCAGAAATTTGGGCACTGCACTGATTTACATTTCTCTTACCGCTTTTAACACACCAAGCTGTGCCAGTTCCCATCTCTGGAGCGGGGACCAAGTGAACTCGATCCACCTCCGAGTGGGTTGCAGTGACATGTTGTTGACTGCAGCTAATGTTATGACCCCCACCTTCCCTCCAAAAAAAGTGTGTGTTGCGAAAGTAAAGCTATGTATGCACAGGAGAGCAGAGAAAAGACATTTTTAAAATTATCTCTCTGTTCAGCTGTCAGTTGTTTTGTAGCTTCTAAATGAATCTCTGTGGTTTGAAGTTTAGTTTCTCTCCTGTGTTGCTTTTTTTTTTTTTTTTTACGAAAGGTGTCTACATTTTTTAACGGTTTTATGTTTGCTTGCAGCTGGATAGAAGCTGTGATATGTTACTGCTGATAAAAACCCAACACTTCCTGATTTAGCTGCTTCATAATAACATTTTTATCAGTAAAATGTTATTGTGAAGAATTTCTAGGTGTTTGTTCTGTGTTAAACAGCCACTTGTCTCAGT
The DNA here is from genome assembly GCF_056507025.1 of Lutjanus erythropterus. Taxonomy (NCBI): domain Eukaryota; kingdom Metazoa; phylum Chordata; class Actinopteri; order Lutjaniformes; family Lutjanidae; genus Lutjanus; species Lutjanus erythropterus. Next base: position 28,957,891 of record NC_139317.1, read on the forward strand.
TTTGAAACACACTGGCCTGGAAGAGGGGGATTTGTTTTCCAGAGCAGATGCACTGGGAGCCATTTATATTGGAAGTTTGGAGTACCACACTGACCTATCAACTACAACATACAGTGGATTGTTCACAAGTAGTACTTTTTCTAGTAGGAGGTCAGAAATGTCTGAGTCCTGAGTTGTCACATAAGCAGCATAACTCCTTGTTGCATTTGTTTGCCTTCTCTGGTCTTGACCCCTGCCTGCCTCACTATCCTGTAAGCCTTTGTACCACACTGTGTGAATAAAATCACTGAACTGCATCAGCTCTGCCTCAGGCGTATCCCCTGTGTTCCTGCTACCCTGCTAGCACCAGTCGTGACACAAAGATAAGTATCCACTTTAAAAAAAATCTTGTGCCTCAGCTGTTGTGGGTCATAAGTATTGAATGTTTCATGGCCAACTAAAAGTGACCATGTACTTTGGACAGCAAACCAGAATCTGTGACTGGAAGCCACATCATCCCACGGCTCCGTCAGCCTCATTATGCTCTGGTGTTCCTATTCAACCAAAGCACACACTCAAACACTCACACACACGCAGTCAGGGCAGCAGGAGTCTCACGTTAACAATAACAGCACATTCTGTGTGGTGTGATCTGTAAGAACAACATCGCTGCCTGATGGTCCAATTTTCTGCATCATGTCGCCGTCTCTCTATCTGTTTGCCTGCTGTGCGTGAGAATGAAAAGTGTTTTCTAAATGAAATGCATTGCCATTACACACCCACAAACACACACACACACACACACACACACACACATACACACACATGAACACACACACACACACACACACACACACACACACACACACACACACACACACAGATACTAAGCAGCAACTCATGTTAAAAATTACAGTGCAATCTCCGTTCCTGTAAGTGAGTGTCAGTAGGATGTTTGTGTACCAACCATCTGTGAAATAATGAGCCACTACAGTGCTAAGCCACTCGGTGTGTTATGCATGGAAATATTTGAGTGTATTTGTGTGCTTGTATGACTGCGACTGTAGTTCAACAGTGGTTTTAAGTGCGTGACTGGTCTTTCCCACTAACAGGTCTGAGTTTCCACTGCAGCTAAACACTTCCTTCCTCGGCCTTAATATGTAAAAGTCTGGGCAGCTGCATATGTACAAGTGTGTATTTGTTTGTGTCTGAAGTTTTTATTTCTTTTTATCTTCAGCATCTGCACCTCCATTCTTTTTTGTGTGTCTGATTTTATAAATTCCTTATGTGCCTAAAATTCATGCAAACACACTTCAGAGACCTAATGTATTATCTCTATGCACGTGTGAGTTTGTCAGTGCTACAGTCATGCTGTCAGTCAGTGATATTAATTCTAATACTAATATATATATATTTATAACAACACATACCGTATTACAAAGTCTGGTTTGGTAAATACTGTAATATAGGAAATGATGACATAATTTACAATTGCAACACATTGGAAATAATTCCTTACCATTTTGTCAGGCCTTTATAGATACAGAATGGGATGAAAAGTTAACATAAATAAAAATCAAAAACTGTAAGGCAATTTAGTTGATAAAACATCCGAGACTAGTGTTATGATAATAGAAGTGGATAAGTTGAGACTGATCTGAACCTCCAGATGAAGAGTCTTGTATAAAGCAAACACAGGATGATCACAAAGGTTGTTACTAAAGAAAGAAAACTATGTGACTTTGTAATGAACTGAAACAAAAGACTAACCTGGTTTAGCACTTTTTCCTGTAAGTAAGGGTGATGCCTGATGAGGTGTCCATTATTATGAATTGATGGACAAAATGGAAACCCATGTCAGATGGTTGGCAATGCAGAGTCCCTTAATTTCTGAATTCCCGGTTACCATTCACTTAAATTGTTTGGGAGATTCTGCACTGCCATTTTCCTGTGAAACTCCAGGACTGTAAAAATAAACCTGCCTTTCATGAAGTTAAGCACATACTAACTGAATTTTACTTTTCAGGTGAACTATCTCTTTAGTAAGTGCTCACTTGTATGGAGGTCTAAATAAACATGTACCAAATTTCTAATGATCATGCTAAACAATATTTACATTCATATATTCTTAAAAATACTTTAGACAACAGGTCAGTGAAAACCGTAATGTAACCCAAAATTAAAACACTGGTGACATAGGAGCAGGTTAGTTAGTAGAGATACTGTCCTTCAACCATGCAGCCCATAAAGATGAACCTCTCCTTTGGGATCAACAAATGTCCCAAAATAATGAGATCAGGGAAGAAGTTAGTGCCACTGGTGCTGTTTGAACTGACGTTCTGTCATACTCAACTCATATACTGCAGATGGGATGGTGTGGAAGTGGGAAAGTGTGTGTGTGTGTGTGTGTGTGTGTGTGTGTGTGTGTGTGTGTGTGTGTGTGTGTGTGTGTGTGTGGTGGGGTAATAGTCCAATCATTCGGCTGAGTAAAACTACAATTCAAACACATCTGTGCAAACACACACCACCACACACATTGCATTGTGTTGTGAACAAATTGATTATTATATCAAACTATTTCTTCCACTGTCCTGCCTCAATCTCAGTTTCATCTTTCATCTTTATTTCTGTGCATCTCCCTTGTTTCTATATCTCTGAGACTTGTTTTATTATTATTATTATTATTATTTATTTATTTATTTTTTTTTTAATTCTCAGGGCAGATTCTCTACCATCTGCCTCACCACTGCTTCTTTCCAACTATACAATCCTGAAAACCTGCAATGAGGCTGCAAACTTAAGTTCTGACAGAATACTGCATTTATGTGTTTGTGTTCACACATCTGGCATCACCTCAGAGGGTGGGAGAGACCTGGACATGAGGGAGAAAGGCAGACGGGAAAAAGATAAAGGGAGACACCCGGAGAATGAAGTGATGAGAGAAGAATGTATGAATAAAAATGAGTGAAGTAAAACTGAAGAAGTGAATGAGTTTGATGAGTGGGAGTGGGTGGTTCCACTGTGGTTTTGTTCAAAACCCAAACATTTTACAGTAATAAATGTAGCATATACAAGTTTTTTTCACCTAAGTTTTGTTTGAGTTTTTGTGGAGATTAAATAAAACAATGAATAGTTTTCCGGAAATATTTATATTCATAAAAGCACATTTTAAAGACACCCTCCTGTGAAAATCGTGTTTTGTTTTTACCCTTGTTAATAAGTGCATGTGATGTTTTTCAGGTGTTTCAAGACATACTATGGGAGCATAATAAGCAGTAACTGCCATGTTTGAGCATTTTTTGCTTTGAAACTGCAGTAAGTGGGTATTTTCTTTTAGTATCCTCCCGGTTCCTCCTTTTTTCAGCACCACTTGAGTAGCTTCGGCTCATTTTTCAGCAGCCTGCACACAATGCTGAGCACGAGTTGGCTACTGTCTTCCTAAATCATTTCCACAGATGCTCAGTGCAGATCCGCAGATTCTCCCTGCTAACTTGGACTATTCAAGTTAGCAGGGAGGCACTGAGTCCTTAATTCCTTCCTTTTAGCATATGGATTTTTAGAGAAACATAATTAATTAGCAAAAAGTTTTAAATAAATGAAGCAAAGGGGCCCTTGGTTGCTTGGGGTCTAAGGCAATTGCTAACCTTTGCCTAATGGCAGGTCCCCCTGCATGTGTCATATAAATGTTTCATTTTTTCCAGTGCTTTTTAAGTGTATTCAAGTCAAGCCATTTTTTATTTATAGTCCAACATCACAAATCACAATTTGTCGCGGGAGGCTTTACAATCTGTACAGTGTGCAACACCTTCCGTCTTGTGTACTCTTTGACTCTCAAAAGATATGTCAAAGTTTTCATAGTGAATTTGTCAATTTTTCTTTCTTTCTTTCTTTCTTTCTTTTTTCTTTCTTTCTTTCTTTCTTTCTTTCTCAAGAACCAAGAATACAATCTGTGTAGGAAATACCATCTTTGTAGTGGCACACTGAGTATGTGACTGTTTGACATTTTATTTTGAATTGTATGCAGTTCTGAATAAGAAATTTTGGCCACAAGGGCATATATACATACATACATACATGCATACATACATACAGAAATTGAGATGTTCCAAATGTATTGCAACTGGTATTTAGTACTGTTCCCCCAAATGCAGAGAACCGCATAGATTCAGTAGCCAGTAAAGTGGCTTAATCATTCACTGGTGGATGATCTCTCTGCCTCCTAGTGGCTGTTTAGAGGTATGGCAGTGTCAGTGGATGACCCACTGAACTCTGAGGTGCCTCTACGTTAACCGCATCTGGTCTTTTTTTTTCCCCTGACATTATTATCATATGGTACTAGATGATGTTGCTGTGTATGTAAGATGTAGTGCAGTTTGGAGAGTGAATAGAGAATAGTGAGAAAATAAATTATTATGTATTATTTTATCTGCCACTCAAAATGAAACAATAATTTTCTGCTGTTTCAGTGTTTGGAGACTGCAGCACAGCAGCATTCAAAAATAACTTTCCCTGTGGGACCAATGAACACAACACACTTACCTTGACCTGTGTGTGTGTGTGTGTGTGTGTGTGTGTGTGTGTGTGTGTGTGTGTGTGTGTGTGTGTGTTCTAGCATTGATGTTATTAGTCTTGATTGCTGGGACAATTGCAACTGTCCACATTTTAAACTGATGTTTGAATCCCAGCCATCAATATAAAATCAATATAAATTTTTTACAAACATTTAATGAAATTGAGCCATTTCTATTGATTGCTATGATATTTATTGATTAATTAACTTAAAGAAACTGTGGCTATTTGATTGAGATTTGAGATGACATGACATTTGTAATGACATTTTGGAGATAAAAATATGACATAATCATGATTTTAGCCTAATCTTCTTTATAAATTATAATATTTTGCATATATGAGTATGATAACTTTTGTGGGAGGAATCAAATAAAGAGCTACTGGGACATCTTGTGGTCAAATACCAGAAGTGCATACAGAACCTCTTCTCTGATTTGTTAAATTCAGCAAATATATTTAATTTTTCACAACATTACTTTGTAATTGTTATGAATTACTCCTGGAGATATTCAATTCCAATGAATACATGAATTAAATCATAATATATTATGATAATATTTTGTCCTTTAAGTTATAGCTATAGTCAGTGGTGGACAGTAACGAAGTACATTTACTTGAGTACTGTACTTAAGTACATTTTTTGAGTATCTGTACTTTACTTGAGTATTTGTTTTTTTGGAAACTTCTGACTTTCACTCCACTACATTTCAAAGACAAATATTGTACTTGTGACTCCACTACATTTCTAGGAAGGTTGTTGTTACTTTTTGACTGAGCACATCGTTGAAGTCAGCTGTTGGTGTTTTTTCTTTTCTAAAATGTAATTGGTCACATGCTGTGTTCCTCACAGAAAGAAACCAATCACAGTAGCTCTTCTCAAATGGGACTGATGTAAAAGCAGAAATACGTCCAGGCGCACTAACAAGCACAAGCAAGCTCTCCCTCTTTCATTCAAACAAAAAGTACTAATGCTGACGGCAGGAGGAAGACAAAGTTAAATCTCAAGATGTTATTAGAATTATTAATTATTCCAGGTAGCTTTTAAAATTGGATTGTTTTTATCGGGGTGAAAAATACACCATAATTCATGTATATACTGCCTCTGAAGACAGAAAGAAATCTCAGTTATTTAACAGACTTGGAGAACTCCTTACAGTCGGCTTCAATCTGCTTTTATGCAGTGATTTTAATACAGTTACATCAGAAAATGACAATAGATGTCCTTTTGTTTTTGATTGTATTTCTATGCTGAAGTTTTTATAGGTGTTTCTATAGGCTTTGTGTAGCAGAGTGGTTCTACAAGCAAGTCAGTGCATCATTAGATGGTTTCAGAGAGTTACAAGCTTCTGTAAATGCATCATGAAAACAATACAGCATGTATTGATATTAGAAAATGTACTTTGTAATTTGTACTTTTGAATACTTAAGTATTTTTAAAACCAAGTACTCTAGTACTTTAACTCAAGTAAAATTGTAACTGAGCGACTTGCACTTGTAGTTGAGTAATATTTGACCAGGAGTATCTATACTTTGACTCACGTACTGGGGTTGAGTACTTTGTCCACCACTGGCTATAGTTATAATTTAAATAGCCACACATTGCTTCCAAGCTAAGAACAAATGTGCAAATTTAGCTCTTTGTACCCAAGATCAGGTTAAGTGTCCAGTTTGTCATTCCAGCCATAAAAAGCAGAGTTGAGCTGAGCCACACACACATACTTATACACACGTGCTTTGCATCAATACAGTGCTTGGGGAACGAGTCATCACATAACACTGTATTCTGCTCATGTAAACAGAGGTGTGTGTTAAGTGCTTGATGTCTACAACGTGTTCAGTCACCTGCATGAAGAAGGTGCTGCTCATTCTGGCTATTCTGGACTTTATATAGCCACAAATCTCCTGAAATGATGGTCCTGACCTGTCAAATGTTAAAATATCATAAATCCACATCCAAATATTAGGACCTGTGTCTCCAAAAACTATGCCTTTATCTAGTACTAATCATCAGTGGTGGACAAAGTACTCCAAAGTTTTATGTAAAAGTAGCAAAACTACAGTGTAGACACACTCTGTTTCAAGTAAAGGCCCTGCATTCAGCATCTTACTTGAAACAATCATTTTGATTGGTCTGATATAACCATGATAGGCAGAGCAAAGACTTCAAAAAATCACTGGTCCCTGAACTTGACAGGTAATATGGATTTTCTCTTTTTGGTAATAAGACTGCAGCAGCTAAAACACTTTTTAAAAAATGGTTGTAAGGTGTTGCATTTTATTAACTGTTTGACTTTTAATCAAAATGTTTTCACAATACACTTGACTAAAGGGTTTTGAGTGAGTACTTATTGCATTAAAGTGAAATGTGACACAGATTAAGCTAAATATTTTTTTTTTCCTGTGGTGAAGCCACCATGTTTACAGGCAACCAGGTACAATAAAATCATAACTTACTTGTGTGCTGCCCTGTCATATTACAGATATGTTTAGTGTTTTTGTCATTAAATATAGAAATATGATGCTGATGTGAAATCCCATTTTACCTGAACACATCATCAGAGTGAGGTAGTGATTCGTGTTGTGTTTGAAGGGCCAAAGTTTCTGAAGTACTTTACTTGGCGATGTATTTTCTTTATAGAAATAATACATAAATTGATTTAGAAAAAAATAACACTTAAAGGGATAGTTCACCCAAAAATGAAAATTCAGTCATTATCTACTCATTTTCATGACGATTGAAGGTCGGGTAGTTTCCCTGGAAAACAGCATTGCACAATTTCCTAAATAATCTAAGTGAATGGTGACCAGTTTTCAAACAGAGAAAACAACAGAAAAAAGAAGTGTCTCCATGCTGCTTGCATGGCATAATCTAAGTCCCGACATGCCATTCATGCCATGCCATTCACCACCCACACATACAGTTCAGATGGTGTGTGCATGTGAACGTGGCTCCATGCTAAGCATCTATGGTAGAAATTTAGGCTAAAAAATAGTGTAAATGACATCTTTCAAGTCAACAGGGCCTTAAGAAATTTGGATCATACCAGACAAGAAGCATTTTATAGTTTCTTTGGTTGTGTTTTTACATTTGAAAACTGGTCACAGTTCACTTCAATTGTTTGAGAGATTAACACTGTTTTCTTGTGAAACTCAAGCAGTGACTAAAAACTAAACCCGACCTTCAATCGACATGAGGGTGAACAGATGATGACTGAATTTTCATTTTTGGGTGAACTATCTCTTTAAAGTAGTCTTAGGTGGCTTTGTTGATAATCTACCAGAATTGCCTAACTTCACCCCACTTAGTTACTTTCTACCACTGCAATCATACTGAGAGTGAATCTTAAAGACCATAAAGATCTAGAGGACATGATGTGTGAGGAGCCACAGCCCTCTGATTGTCTGTCTGAGGACGTGGCGTGGAGAGAGGAGCACAAAGAGGAGCTGCTGCCTGTCTGTCTGCGCAGACTCCCTGACGGCACAGCGGCTGTGTTCTGGTTGTTCCCTCCACGTGGACCCTGTCATTGACCCAAACACTCCGGTCTCCGTGGCAGCGGGGAGCGCGCGTGCCGCCGCCGTTGCGCAGTGCAGAGCAGGAGGCACGAGGCGGGGCAGAGGTGTTCTACAGACATGAAGAACCTGAGAACCGAAACCTGACCGGGTTATAGCTGTTTACTGTCTACACCGCAACATGCAGACAGGTAGGCTCGCATTATCGTTATCTCAGCCTGTTAACACTTCACTGCGGCTCCCACTGTGCGTGCTATTAACATAAATATTTAATCTTAATACGTGCGTAGTCTGACTGTTGTTACACGCTACAACTAGCCACCCTTACATTTATTCTTGTTTTAATTCAGGTCTGTGTTATGCTAAAGCAACACGATAGTACTGGTTTATAATCAGTGTACAGTATGTAGGCAGTAATAACGCTGCAGTGAGTTGGTGCTGTGGGTCGTGTGTAGCTGTGAGAGCCTCGATGTTAGCATCGCTGCTGCTTCACTCGCGGAAGCTGCAGGACACTTTGTTACACTATATGCGATATAATGGGAATTACTGTAAGCAACGTACTGTACGTATATGATCTGTATCTGACACTGGAGACACATGGACATATCAACATATCCACTGGGAGCAGTGTGGATGGGCTCTACTGAGCTAAATATAGCTGTAGAAGTTTTAATTGATTTTGTCATAATGGACCATCAGCTCCACCATCTGTGAAACTAGTCGAGGCTGCAGGATTGCAGCACTGCTGTATTTTTACTTTTTTTTTTTTTTTTTTTTTGATATTCTGTTTATTGTTGTAGAAAGGAGATGTTTACATGTAGTAGAACTGCAACAATTAGTCGATTAGTCAATTAGTTGTCAACTTTTAAATTAAATCCACAACTATTTTGCTAACCATGTAATCGTTTTGAGTCAATTTATAACCAAAACTATCTAAGACATTTGAGGACGTCATTTAGAGCTTTGGGAAACAGTGATCGACATTTTTCACCATTGTCTTACAGTTTATGGACTGCTGTTGTTGAAAATGATCAACAGATCGGTTATGAAAATAATTGTTAGTTGCAGTCCTGCATGTTGAGAGACCATTTGACAGCTAACAAGAGGGCCCAAAATGAGTTGCAGCCAAATGCTGGTAAAATGTAATTGCAATTGGCTGGTAGATTTTCACTCACTCACCATCCAGGAAAACAAAACAAAACAAAACAAAGAAACAAAAAAAAAAAAAAAGAGTAGCGAAGTGACAATATGTTGAATATTGAGATATTACTATAAAAAAATGTCTGAATGCTGTACCGGACAGTGACTATATCTACTGTGATATTACACCGAAGTTATTTTATTCTTTTTATATTTAATTAATTTATTATTATTATTTCTTTTATAAAAATGACTGCTGCTGATTTGTGCATTGTTTTTGTTTTGCAGTTGTACATACACAATTCAAACATTCATTGACAGACACAATTCATGCCAACTTTTTCGCATGCTTTTTCCACTTAACGTTAAAAGGAAAAATAAATTTTATATGAACAAAAAATACTGTACACATCAGATTTCTTATTTAATAAAGCATTTTTTTTTCAAGCAGTAATATTTCTTAATTTTGCACCCTGAACAGACATTACTTCTAGGTTTTGAGTATGTATTTAGGCAGATTGTCTGAAGCAGTAACCATGTGGAAATTCCACTTTTTTACAACATCATGAAACCATCACCTGTGAATATGCCATAATTTGGTCTAATGCACACTGGTGTTGGCCAAGTCTTTTAATTCACATTCAGTTGCATATTCTGTCAGTGAATGTATGACATTTGGGATAAATTCATGATGGCATCCTATGACTGCATTGTGTCCAGATATGATGCGAGGAGCTAACATAGCGGTGTGCTTGTAGGTGTGTTCATGAAGTCTCACCTGGGCAGGTTGGTCCCACGTGTCCTGTCCCTGTTCATGCTCATACACTTGTGCCTGGCTGCACCAGGTCAACCTGGGACACAGAGGTAACACCACCTCCCCACTCCCAAGTTTCTGTCTCTTCCTCTGTTTTTCCCCACACCAATCAAGACATAAACATTTTTAGTCTTTCAAGTAAATATGCTGCAAGATATAATCATTTATACATTTTTAATAATTAACATATGACCAAGACGTAACACCAGATGAAACAGACCTGGGCCAAAACATGACAAAGGAGGTATGACTCATGTAAGATGGGTACCGAGAAACAAACTTTCTTTCACCTCTGTTGTATTCCATTTTAGAGGGAAAAAAACAGAGAAAATAAATGTAAAGAAATTGAGGCTTCTGGTCACTTACATTTTTATATCTCTGCATGTTTTGAGATAATGGAAAACAATCACACATTTTTTTATTTTCATTTTTGTTTATCTCTTAGGGAGGAATCAGTAGATGCCCGCGCCCCTGTAGTACCACTAGCCAACCCCTTTGGCTCTGGAGAAGAGGACCGCAGGTGAGTTACACATGGATGATGTACTGCTGTCACAATTCAGCTCATCTTAATTTGCCATGAATTTGATCTTAATTGTTCTCCTGAAAAGAGCAGGTTTGATACAGTCACTACGTAGAAAGCCTGTTCTTTCTTTTGTCCTACGCTATGCTTGAAATTCTAATATTCTCAGATGGTAATAAAATATTTAATTACATAGAATAAATATATTTACTGTTGTGCACTAGACAAAACATACTGCTACATGACTTAGTAGTTAGTACTAAAACCAGATATGCAACATGCCAACAACGTGTTCAACCTATAGTGTTTCAGTGGATTACCCAGCTGCTGTCTGCTCACTGTGTGAACTTTGGCTGCTGTGTTGTGCTAATGATGTGGACTGTGCCATATACTGATAAGATTACATGAGCAATAATACTGCTTTATGTTACACTTACGATTTTTTTTATCTCCTCATTGACATGGAGAAAGTATTATCCTCACACATGGTAAATCCAGTGTACAGTTGCTTGCCCTTTCTATCTCAGCTGGTATTTCCCAGTATATAATGAACTCACCCATCCTGAATTGCAGGTTTTCTTTATTCTGGTAACAAAATGAGAGACAAAAATAGAGAGGCACAACCACTTGTGGACATAGTATGTTGTTGTGGCCGTGTGGCTGCAGCTTCTTTCCGCTGACTGATAAGATTAATGGACATGTACACTACTCTATCGTGGTCTATAGTGGTTGCTTAAGCCTGTTGAGTGTAAGACCAGACAAATGTTTGTCAGCTGTATTGAATAGCTGTTGATAAAATGTGCACTCTTAGAACAAACAGTACACAGTGATTTACAGGAGGCCTAGGTGTAGTCTGGATGGAAACAAATTTCATTTTCAGAAACAAATCTTTCAATTGTAATATGAAAGTTGTAGTATTTTAAACTGTTACCATGGATGTTAGTACTACTTAACCTGTGATAGGCTCCAGTTTTGCAAAACAATTAAGCAAACTGAGAAAATCAGTAGGCCTAAATACACGACTAAGCCTCCTGTGAACACAAAGCTTTTTGATGAGGTGGCACATCCTCCTGGTATGCAGAGTCATATGTTAAGACTTATTTTATGTAGCCTCAAACCCTGCCCTCTTGTGGCTGACAATCATACAGAATTACAGCTGCACCCACAGGGAGAGTCAGCCTGCTTAGGAATCAAGGGTAAAGAGAGATAACAAAGTTAGAACGTAGATATTCTGATCCCAATTTTGTCTTTTTCTGTTGCCTGTCAGAGTTTTTATGACCAGTCTGATTGTATCTGCAAGCAGTGGCTAAAACATAACTCAGTCCCTGCAGGGTGGAACAAATCTGACCCCTCAGTGTTAATTCGGAGCTCTATAGACCTTTCACAGATTAATTAAAATGAATTCTGCCATGTGTGTCACAGGTTGCTGCAAAGTTACATTCAATCCAGTCTTAAGGATGGCGAAGGAGGACCAGAAATCAGCACGTGGGAGCAAGGTAAACATCTCACTCACTCATGCCTCAACACTTATTTAAAGGGATGGTTCATGTTTCTCGAATAAGGTATATATGAGGTATCCATAGTCAGTGTGCTACCTTCAGTAGATGCCAGTTAACATTACCCCAATTTGAAGAAGCAGCAGAAGTACCAAAAGAGATGCTAAACAATGCATTGCAACAGTGTCAGCAGCAAAACGCATTTTAGCAACCTAAAAAAGGCCCACCTAAAAAAATATCTGACCAGTTTAAGTGTACACTATATTTAGAATATTTTTACTACTTAACCTTGACATCAGACAAGGAAACTGCAGTTATAAAAGCCAGATGTTGCTCTCTCTCACTCAACCAGACTTCTTTGGCAAAAACAAGAATTTAATCTCAGAACACAAGAGTTACTGGGCTACCACTGCCTTGATCGGTGAGTTTGTTTGTGTCATTGTGTGACTTTGGTGATTCCAACTAACCTTTAACACAGAAGTCACACAGTACACAAACAAGCTAACAGACTGAGGCAGTGGTAGCGCAGCAACACCTGTACTCTGTAAGGTAAAATTACTGATTTTGTCTATGGAGTCTTGTTTGTCTTGAGCAAGTTATATTTGGCTTATATAATGGCAGTTTCCCGTTGGACAAGGCTGCCTGACGGTAAGATAAATTGCTGAAAATATTATAAATATGGCATACATTTAAGCTGATATTAGGTGGGCCTTTCTTGTAGGTGGCTAAAATGTGTACTGCTGACCCTGTCCAAATCAGTACATTGCTTGCACAGGTACTCCTCTGTTTCTACAAATTGTGTTTGTGCTGACCACCATGCACTGTAGTCAATACACTGACTTCTTTAAGTTCTAACACAGAGCTGTCCCTTGTATATCACAACCAAATATACATAATCTTGTTATACACATAGACATCTCTTTACTTTTTTAAGTTGTGTACAAAAATATTAACTTTTATATCTGATGGCCAGAGAAGCTGTTTGTGATTCTGGCAGAATGTCGGTGTCCCAAACCATCTGTAGGTCACACTACTGCAGTTGTGTTTGTGTGCATACAGTAGTGTGTGTTTTGCTGCACACCTTCTGCAGTTACACTACAGCAGTATATGTTATGTGTTTGGTATTAAACATGTCAGTCTTCTCCTGCTTTGTGTCAGAGGTATTCTTCCTGTTTCGTCTTTATGACTACGATCGCAGCGGGCTCCTGGATGGCTTGGAGATGATGAAACTGCTCTCTGACTATAATTCCCATCATACACCTGGAGCAAAGACCAATGAGGTGGTAAGGAGGCGTGGCTGTGTGTTTGAACGGACATTGTGTTGTGTATACTGGTGCATGCCTTACAACACACCATATAACATTTGACCTGTTTATCTGACCTGAAGTGTTTGTGTGTGTGTGTGTGTGTGTGTGTGTGTGTGTGTGTGTGTGTGTGTGTGTGTGTGTGTGTGTGTGTGTGTATGCATGCAGGTGGTGTCCATGGTAGATTTTTTACTCCAGACTCAGGATCTAAACCAGGATGGTCTTTTGGCCCCGTCCGAGCTGCTGTCTCCTCCATTACCTCTCACACAGGTACTGAACATTTACACACTTGTGTCCATTCACAGAAACACACTTTACACCACATGGACAAAATACAGTAAACCTACTGAAATTATGATGTAGTATGGTTAGGGAGTATGATTCTATATGATGAAAATTCATGCATTGGTAGGCTATAAACTCATCCTTAACTAATAACATCTTATTAGTGTACTGTTACATGTGTGGTGTCTAGTTAGGGTATAATGTCTTATAAAAAACATATTATTTCCAGTTTTTGTCTAATACAATACCAAGTACAGCTTGTTATGTTTGTACTGTTTACTGTAAAATAAAGAGCGAACAAACATTTAAAAACAAACTTTCTCAGAATTAATTTAGTTGGGTTATTATTACAGTTTACATTTGCTAACTTTTTAAAGAGGAAAGTTTATTCTTGATCTTGAAAATGCAGTAGTCATTTGACAAACCAGTCTAAACTCAAGGTACATCCTTTTTCAAATGTATAAAAACAATAAAAATATAAATATATCAAATGTATCATATAAAAATACAAATCTGGGTTTGCAAGTGTTATTGTCAAAGTCTTTATTTTGATGTCGTCACTAGATACATATAAAAATCATGTTATAATACTGAAAATCATTTCATGAATTTTCATTTTTGGGTGAACTATCCCTTTAAGTATGCATTTCATTTTGCTTTACAGAGCTGTGCCTAGTTTTACTCTCTGCTTCCAGTGAGATTTGCTTAATTTTCCACCACAGGGTTCCAGCAACAATGATGCACCTCACCAGGAGCAGGAGGTGTCAGACCCCAGTACTGACAGGGAGAATGCAGGAGCAGCAGAGCAGAGAGGGGAGCCTCATGAGGAGTCGAAGCCTCAAGGTGAAGAGCAAACTCAACAGGAAGTAAAAACCGAAGAAGAGGAACTCATAAAGCGCGTAGATGAACAGCACGGACAGATACCAGAAGTACAAGCAGCAGAACAAGTGCAGCACCAGGAAGACCCTGTTCATGTGGGGCAACCAGAGATATGAATGCACACACATACATCCTGGTTCTATCCACACTGTCATTATGTGCTCTCAAATCAAACCAGCAGAGGACTGATGATAGAATTAAATTTCTGCTCTCAACTGAGAGGACTTCTTCTTCATTGCCACAAATGGTCCTCCTCTTTATTTGAATTCTGAGATTCTAAAGTCCATTTCAGTTGATTGTGAAACATGTAGATGCTTGATAAATGAAGAAATTAATCAGTTGAAAGTATACAATTTTCTACCAGAAACAATCATTGGTGTTAATAATGAATTCAAAGATTTCTAGAGCTGTAAAAGGGGCAAAAGTCCTGATTCAAAATGCAATATTATTTAAAATCCATGTTAATAAAAGCCATCATTAATAGAGATTAGTACTTTGGAATATTTGATTTTCTTTAATTGTATTTATTACCCTTATATTTTGAATGTATTCGAGATTTTCTATGTAGGGACTGTTGTTTCACATACACACTGACTGGCCTTATTGTGTTGGCTTAGGATTTGCACTTACATGTTATGCACCAGGAGTGCAACTGTTATCTAGTTATACTGGTCTCCTTTACAGACATCTCATTTCATCCAGTGTGGTAAGGCACACTGGTGTGCCATGAAATTAAAATTGGTCTTCCTTGAGAATTCTCTCAGCCTGCACAGTGGCTTTAATCATTTAATGGATTAAATCAGGTTTTTCATAGAAAATGTCTCATTGTGCAGTTTAGCCTCATCTTACTTTCTTTTAATCCGCCTGTTTATACTTATCTAAGCATTATATTTTGATAAGGACTGTAATGTGCCTGTATTACTTGGGAGCCGTGAAATTAAAGAACAGTGCTGGGCTCTTAATGACTTCTTAATGAGTTGCAGCTGTCTACCACCAGTCTTCTCGTCTTCATAACTGAGGTCAGGAACATTTATATCGTATTGTCTGAGCTTGGTTAGAGCCCACCCTGGAGAGCCAAAGGTCAAAACCTCAAGGGATGTGTGGACTGGGGACCTCTAGTAGCACACGCAGCTAAAGAGCCAGACCTGTTACTGAGCGGTCATACAGCTGTCTTCCTGTGTTACAACATAATATTAAATTCATGTTTTATCTGCAAACTTGAAATGTGTTTACAGCATTTGTTTTTTGTTTACCCCTTTAAAAAAATTATGCAGTTGTATGCATCTGAAGAAAATAAAGCAAACTTTGTCCCCCTCTCCTTTTTCTGTCTCCTGTTTCTTGTTGGATTTGTTAGACCAGGTTAAGGGTATAAAAGGCACAAACACAGTACATATGAATGCTATATAATATAATAGTGTAAATAACATAGAAGAGATAAGAGATCAAAAACTGGTTTACATCCATTAATTCAGTGTATTGGGACAGTAACGTTTTTCCTGATAAAATAATGCAAGTGACATGATGCTAGTGAAAATGTAGCTCATATGCTTGTGGATGTGGATTATAACATTTTGCAATCAAAATACAAAAAATGAAATGTGGCATAATTAAAAACTAAATTAACTAAAATATTGATAGCAAACTCTTGCTAAAAGCCTGTTACAACTGAGTGAAAAAAACACCTATACTGTACATTTTTAAGTACAAAGACAGATGATGTGCTACAAAGCAGTATTTTAGACATAGCGTCAGGTATTTATAAAGTCACCAGCGAGTAGAACCTGCTGGTTTGGCAGAGCCAGTCGGTTGCTGGGCAACGGGACAACAACTGGGCAAGAATGGCGGAAAACACGCAAAGTGCAGGTTCGTAAAAGTTTCCAGTTATATACCGTTTATCGACTAGATAACAATAAGGGTGCGTTTCAGTTTATCCAAAGCTACTTAATATTTTTCCCTCGGTGGTTGACGGTTATTTACAAGCTTACAGGTCATGTCCAGAAGGGAACCCCAGGCTCGCAAAAAATCTCGCGAGAGTGGTCATTTTAACCCAATCCACAATCTTTCTCTTACCTTAACAAAGTTTGATTTTTGACCCTAAACCTACTCATATCTTAAACATATTATAAAACATTGTGCACAACGGCCTGCACAATTAAGGAATAACCAGTACAAATCTCGCGAGAGTTATACAAATCATTGGTTCTCCTCAACACACGACCAACTAACCAACTCGGCCCTGTTCCTTGTTTTCCCCTCTTCTGTCTGTCAGAGGCCATAGTGTCAGATGTGCACAAGAGGATTAAAGCAGCTTTTGAAGCGTTTGACTATGAGTCTAACAACACAGTGGAGGTCCGGTGAGTGAGAAATGGTTGTAATGTAAAGACAAATATGCAATAACACATTCCTCTGAACCCCTTGGGTCAACTCATAACTACAAACGGTGAGTATGAAGATGGAACACATAAGTTACCATTATTAATGTCTATTCAACAAAACACCTTAAATTGGACCTTTGCATGCAGGTTCTTACCTTACTTTAGATATCTTTATATTTATTACAGATGCAGTCAAATGTAAATATATTTAGTTATAGAATATACCAACTCCACAGTATCTTCCCCATGTGCTGGGTTGGAACCTTGTAATTTCACACTATCAAAGACCAGTGGTGGACAGTAACGAAATACATTTACTTGAGTACTGTACTTAAGTACATTTTTTTGAGTATCTGTACTTTACTTGAGTATTTGTTTTGGGTTTTTTTGGTTTTTAAACTTCTGACTTTCACTCCACTACATTTCAAAGACAAATATTGTACTTTTGACTCCACTACATTTCTAGGAAGGTTGTTGTTACTTTTTGACTGAGCACATCGTTGAAGTCAGCTGTTGCTGTTTTTTCTTTTCTAAAATGTAATTGGTCACATGCTGTGTTCCTCACAGAAAGAAACCAATCACAGTAGCTCCTCTCAAATGGAACTGATGTAAAAGCAGAAATACGTCCAGGCGCACTAACAAGCACAAGCAAGCTCTCCCTCTTTCATTCAAACAAAAAGTGGTAATGGTGACGGCAGGAGAAAGACAAAATTAAATCTCAAGATGTTATTATAATTATTAATTATTCCAGGTAGCTTTTAAAGTTGGATTGTTTTTATCGGGGTGAAAAATACAGCATAATTCATGTATATACTGCCTCTGAAGACTTGGAGAACTCCTTACACTTGGCTTTAATCTGCTTTTATGCAGTGATTTTAATACAGTTACATCAGAAAATGACAATAACTGTCCTTTTTGTTTTTGATTGCATTTCTATGCTGAAGTTTTTATAGGTGTTTCTATAGGTTTTGTGTAGCAGAGTGGTTCTACAAGCAAGTCAGTGCATCATTAGATGGTTTCAGAGAGTTACAAGCTTCTGTAAATGCATCATGAAAACAATACAGCATGTATTGATATTAGAAAATGTACTTTGTAATTTGGACTCTTGAATACTTAAGTATTTTTAAAAACATGTACTTTTGAATACTTAAGTATTTTTAAAGCCAAGTACTCTAGTACTTTAACTCAAGTAAAATTGTAGCTGAGCGACTTTCACTTGTAGTTGAGTAATATTTGACCAGGAGTATCTATACTTTGACTCAAGTACTGGGGTTGAGTACTTTGTCCACCACTGTCAAAGACAGTTTATGTTGAGAAAGTAATATACAGAGTTAATTACAGGGTAAATACAGTGAATGTGTATTTTATGAGGAAATCACCGCCTGCAGGTTTTTCAACTGAAACACTTTCATTTGCAACTCAAATGAGATGAGGAGGCATGTCATTGGCAGTGATGGTGAGCAGAGGCTTGTGGCTTGAAACCAGTTCAATGCAGTGAGCTTCAGTACAGCTAAACATACATGCCTCACTATATCTGTCAGGGAGATGAGCACCACCATACACAGCCTTTACATGTAGTTAAATGGTGTAATCTAATATGATGTTTGTTTTCCAGGGAGATTGGCACCATCATGTATTCCCTTGGCTGCTTCCCGACTCTGGCTGACTTACAAAACTTTACAACTGAGGTCAGAGCAGTGTTTACTTTACTCAGTAAAACAACCAGTTTAATCATCTGAGGTGTGCAATTATTTCATATTTTTAGTGTTGTTACAGTATCTACTATAGCCTTCCAGTGGAATATAATTAATAGAGGCTCCCTGGTACTGTAATGTCACCATCCTTTACAATGCCATCTCATTTTCCTAAATATTGCATTTACTGTTCAACCAGGTAGAAGAGGCAGGATATGTCCATCTGGACAAGTTCCTTCCAGCCATGACTAAAGTGCTGCTGGAGCACAAGTAAGACAGTCACCAGTCGTGTTGTTTTGTATATGTAACTGAATAAATAAAAATGTTAGATTTTTGGGGTTAGAAGAAGACCATGTGATAATGGAAGCAAATGATCTATCATACAGTGCATCTTTCTACTAGATATTACTGCAGGAGCAAAAGAATGACCTGTCACTATCAGTGAAGTTTTCTTAATGACTTTATATTTGGTAAATATAATGAAGTAGCTACTGCAGTATTTCACATAATAGATGTGTGGTGTAAAGGTCTACAAAGGCCACCACTGTACACTGCATTCTCATCATTAATCTTTCAGATGATGTTTTTTCACCACCAAGAAAATACCAAATGTCAGACTTCTTTAAATAATACATGCCATGCTACTTTCCTTTGAAGTTGTGCTTTTCTATTCCTCGAGCTGCTAAATGGGTTCTTAAAGGGATAGTTCAGATTATTTGATGTGGGGTTATATAAGGGTACTTGCCATCAGACAGCTTTTTCTAACAGGAAACTATGGTTATATAAGACAAATATTGCTCTCTTCATACCGACCAAATTCCATAGGTGTAATCAGTAATTTTACCTTGCAAAAACAAGAGAGTTGCTGGTCTAAAACTGCCTTGATCTATTAGTTGAATCTAAACTATTGTTTTAAAACACAAAAGTCACACAGTAACACAAACTAACAGATGTAGAGGCAGTGGTGGACCAACAACTCCTGTATTTTGCAAAACAAAATGTTAATGCACTATCACTAAGTACGTCATGCTGTCCTACATCAAGTCATCCAAACTATCCCTTTAAGTGCATACTCCATCAGTAAAAATCTTAGGATCCTCTTAGTAAGATGAACACGGTCAAGTTCAGTCCATAGTCTAACTTGGGCTTGGAAATGACAAACAGAGGATATGTTAATCCCATTATTGTTTGTCAGTCTTTAAAACATAAGTTGTATTTTCCTTGCATAGTTATCACACAGTGTTTGGTATGTCATCATGTTGATACTATCAGGGGTACTCCCATACTACAGACTCAACAATGGTGTGTGTGTGTGTGTGTGTGTGTGTGTGTGTGTGTGTGTGTGTGCATTAGATTCCCTCCCATCCCTGAGGACCTTCTGCTTCAGGCCTTTGAGGTGAGACAAGCTGCAGTTTCCTCACATTCTCCAGTGTTGTAGTTTAGAAAAAGGTTAGCTGCCACTTAGAGTCTCAGAGGTTTTTCAAGCAAAGCATGAAGACAGTAATACTGTGTTTCCAGGTTCTGGACAAAGAAAAGAAAGGATACCTGGAGCCTGGGGAGCTAACAAAGTACATGACACAGGAAGGTAAAACAGAATCTCTCAGTTTTTCATTTGTGAAGAAAAGAACCCTTTGTTTGTGTGGCGAAAAGAAGATAATCTCCTGTTTAGTGTATCTCACATTTACCTCCACTTTGTTTCCCCCTCTTCAGTCAAAAACTGAGTTTATTTGGGTTTATTTTTAACAACATACTATATACTGTAATGTGTGAACAGTTTTTAAACCATGGTTGTGTTGTTAATCATTAAACCAGGTGAAGTCTTCTCTCAGGAGGAGATGGATGAGATGCTGACTGCACTCGGTGACCAGGAGAAGAGCCTCGTCTATTATAAAGACTTAATCAGCCAGCTGACCATTGACCCTGACATGTAGACAGTGTCACAGTGTGTGAGTGTGTGTGTGTGTGTGTGTATCTGTGCATGTCAACATAACTGTTATAAATATTACAAACACAGATGTCTGTGTATGTTTTTTCCTCGTGTTTATGTCTGCATGTTTTTAAGGTGTGCTTGTAGTTCTGACATGATATATAGAGTTCAGTTTTGTTTTGTTTTTTTTGACAGATTTGGGAAAATGTATCAATGCAGAAACACCATCATTTAGAACTTTATGATTTTTTTAAAATATGCAGTAGTTTTATGCAGTAGTTGTATTTCCAAGTCTGACACAGCAGAGATGTTCTAAGATGTTCTTCAGAATAACATTTAATTGGAAAGTACATGTACAGTATAAATTGATTTGAGTCAGACATCAGGATCACTACACACAACTGTGATTTAATCATCTTTGCTAATGCAAAAGACATTGGTAGTGGGATCTACTCCTTCAATTTCTGACTTCAGTTTTTTTCTTCAAGGCAAACTATGCAGATTTGAAAAAAAAGAAAAAACTATGCACAGACAGAAATAGTTCCTTTCAATCATCACCCACACCCTGCCAAAAAAGTCTGGCTGGGCTTGCATCCGCAGAGACCCAGCCATCCACCCTTACCTTCTCATTTTCTCATTCTTTTGGTATGCTCTGGACACTTTACCAACTCAAAATGTCAGCATTTGCCGTGCAGGGGATGAGGTTCAAAAATCAGGTATCTTTCTGGTGCGTTTACAAACAACAACTGACTTATTCTACCTTTAAATTTAACACAAACACTCAACAGCTTCAAACAATCCAGAAGTAGTGAAATGTTCCTGTACATTTGAGAAGTGGAAGTTTTAAGAAAGGGAGCTTGCTACTGTCCCAACCCCAGAATCTTGACTTGTTTTACATGGAAAATTGTTTTTAATCCTGTTTAAACCTGGTGTCATCTTTTTATTTGTTACTAATTCGTTCAGTTTAGTTGAACATATGAAGACCAGAAAAAACTGTAAGATACCATAATAGTTTATTATGTATTTGAAACTAGACTTCTTAAATGGCCTATTTCTTATCCATATCTCTAAGAATAATTTAAGCAGTCAGGAACAGTGATCCTCTGTACTCCAACAAATACTGTGTAAGTATTTAATAAGTAATAAAATAAGGCCTCTATGTAAAAAGCCTCCTCAAGCTGTCTAAGCAGAGAGGATATAGGAGAGTCAAACTGAATGAAAAAATATGACGTATTAAAAAATAAGCTACTTCTAACCTAAACTTTGTTCTTTGTTTTTTTCCCCCTAGATTTTTGTACATAATGTCTCTGTTCTGAATGTGGAACCTAATAAAGTAGGTTAACAATAAAAGGGTGCATGGTTTTACATACATTTAGATTTATAACTTTACAGGTCAGACAAAGGAAATGTAAACATCCAGACTCTTGGCACTTTTTTCAAATTTAGCCCTTCTAAAAAGCAATTAAATAGGCCTGTACTGGTGTTTGAGGTATCAGGATAATATTGCATCGTGGGACGTCTGGTAATTCCCACACCTACCCTGTGGTGATCATAACAGTATCAGAAGCAGGAGACAAACTGGTCATTTGACTGAGGGTTAGACAGTGTGTGCAGCCAAAAGACAAAAAGGGAAAGCAGGAATCAGTAACACAATGAACACCAGTAACATTAACTGTATGAAGTTATATCAAATGAAATGTGCTCAATGTTGAGAGTGCGAAGAAAGGAAACAACCTTCGTCATGGTGAATTATGACGTGACAAGGAAGCCATGATGTGACAATCCCATGATACTCGTCACAGGCGTCGAGAAGAATTCTCGAGTTCAGCAGACTGCATGATGGCCCTCATCAATAAATGCATGAGAAAATAAACAAAGCAATGACTGGCTTTATCAGCATAGCATTTTATCTTGGGTGATTCTGCATTGAATATTTACATGCATGAAACAGTTAAACACAGCTTTGGAACAGGGATGACATGACTTATCTGGACCTTAGATAAGTATATGATATGATAGCAAACAAGCAGTTCTCTATCTGAACATGAATGCATGCTGAAGTTCATTTCACAGTAAAAACAATGACCCGTTACTTTTGGTTCCCAAATAACCGCGTAAGACAAAGACATCAGGAAATAAAACATACACCTACAGAAATAGAAAACGTCTGTATTAAACATTCCCTTTTCACTACACACCAAAAGTCAAAACAGAATAAGGCTCATTTATCTTCAGCATAATCAAACAACAGCATCAAATCAGTACAGTCATGATACACAAAGAGAAGACTTAAAGGGATTTCTTTACCTTTAGCTTCTTCTGTTTCACTTATTTGTTGCATTGTAACATGAATAAACATGTTCCTCAGTGAAAAGGCAGTACTTAACTAATCAAAAAATTAAATTTTGCACTCAATAAGTAAAATGGTTGACCTGCATGTTGAGGTGTTCTTGTCAAACATAAATAACTGAAGCTGGATCCGTGATGGAATGTTTGATTTTGTACATAATAAGAAAAACAGGAGAGGTGGCATCATTCCCATTAAAATTCAGTCACAAGTAAAAGTGATTCCAACCCTGAAAAGAGTGAACAGGGAGTTGCTGACATTTAGAGGCCATAATTTCAATTCCATTACCTTATGAGAAGGAAATTCACAAAGTAGTGGCTTTGACATACTTGTTGGGCATGAAAAGTGAAGGAAATCTGGCTTCTAATCCTCCTTCAAGTAAAATGTAGACTAAAATATTACACTGTCTGCACAGTCCACAGATTAAGGACATTCATGGTTAGCAACCCCAAATCATCATAATTTCATGTTGCTAACCGCCCTCATTCTAACAGAAGTGGCATTATATCATGAGAGAATGTGACAACTGGCTGCCAGTAACATTTCCTTTGCAGCAATTTTATCAGCAGCAGTCCACACTGGTTATTTGGTCCTTAAAACAGCCATAAATGGAAACAAGATGGGGGAAGGAACGAAGAAGAAATACAACTGATTAGAGCCTAGTTTGACGTGGAAGAGAAAAGACAATGAGAAAGAAAGAAGGTGAAACAAAAAGTACATGGAGGTAGAGAGGAAATTTTTGACATCATATCCAGCTACCAATGGTGGTCTCTTGACATTGTTTTGCATTATTGCACTGCAACTGATACACAGAGGAATGACGATCTTAAAAACAAATCAACTGCACCAAACCACATTTTTCACATATTTTAGGAAGAACGGGAGGTGACTGCTAACCTCACTAGCTTTCTTCTCTAAATCTTTCATCGGCTTTGAGAATAAGATAGGAGAGGGAAGAGGCAGAATAGAGCCTTCTCATTTAAAAAAGTTCAGATGTGACTTGACAGCTTTGGGTTGGTTCTCCTGAAACTACAAATGCTTTAAGGCAGGGGGAGCTCGAAGCCCTGTTTACTGGTTAAACCTGTAGACTTTAAGTAGGTGACAACACGTAAATAACCCCCAGCCATTTCAGTGATTACACAACTCTGTGTATAAGTTTGTTGCATAGTAGAACCACAGGGTAAAATAATAAACAAGATGTATCCTACAGTAGTTTTGTCAAAACTTCCACAAATCAAAAACACCATGCCACAGAATACTGAGTGTGGCTCTTTAAAAACAATCTGGATGTCTTATGACTTCATCCAAACCTCATCCCTCTTTATCTCATCCTGACCGAAGGCCAAGTCTTTTAAGGCCTTGGAGAAGGAGAGGAGGACAGGAGTCAGATGATGGGCTACAATGACTTGGCACAGATGCTGGGTGTGTTAAGTCAAAGTAAGACGGAGCAGGGCAGTATGATGTGGTTCTGGTTGGACATGATTAATAATCTTGCAGAAGGAGTAGTAGTTTATAACAGTTGAATTGAGCAATATGTTAATGGAGGTTGGCAGGCAGTAAGGCAGGCAGTAAGGCAGGCAGCCACTGAACACAAACTCCAGAGTGTGTATTTTTGGAGCAGTGGGCTTGATTTCAGGATAACGTTTATAAAAAACTGATCAACTTACAGAGTGGGACTCATATGTCAGTGTGTAATACTGCACTTGTCTTGAGCTCATGTAACTGTGGTATCCTTGACACCTGCAGGCAATCTGCTTCAGACTACTTCAAGTTTTGGAGGAGGAGAGTGCAGGTGGTAATAACTTGCTTAAACCACAGACTGTATATGAAATAGGGAACCATGAAACTACTGTATGACTCCAACTTGCTACTTGCACTGCAGCACAAGAGGGATTAAAAAAAGTGATGCCCTAACACACATACAGACAGAACTAAATGGAGAAAGTCTGCAAATGATACGACTTCAGTCAGTTTAAAAAACTGTAATGTTTGAGTTGACTGGCTTTTCACTGCACCTACCTCAATAGTCAAAACTGCGCCAATACATTTTGAATCTGCTGGTTGAACCTCACTGAAAACCACTGTACCCCATTATCTGACTCCTATGAATGATAACAATCAGTTTTCCTTATGGTCCACCTGGGCTAGGAGCTGTAAGGGTGGCAGCATTAGCCTCACATATTTCACAATCAGTTTCGTGTTTGCCACATCGGCTACTTTGCATCACACCTAAATCAAGTTTCCAGAGTTAAATTGTTGGCCAACATCTAGTTAGCACAACACACAGATAGACCATATAGCATGTTCTCTAGATCTGCAGCACTAGGCCAGCAGCTGAAATGTTGTCCCCTCCACCTGCAGTTTGGTAAACCTCAGTGCACACCAGCACTGGAGCTACGCAAATCTCGTAGTCCTCCTCGTCCCAGCAGCTGACGGGCCTTGTCTCCTGCAGAGGGATGCGCTGGCTGCCCTCCTGCCGGCTAACAGAGAAGGAGTCATCCATGATGAGCCTCGCCTTGCTGGGGTCAATGTCATTAGAGCCACAGACATGGCGGTTAGCTGTGAGAGAGGCCTTGGCAGTGGCTGACATGGTGTTCTTCCACTGAGAGCCATGTGTTACAATCATGGCCTGAAACGCCAGCGTGTGGACATGGAGCCGAGTCAGTGGCTTAACCTCAGCACTGTTTGTGTTGCTCTCTGCAGTGGCATCCTTGTAGCGCTGGTTCAGAATGCGATAGACCTCCCTCATCTGGTCGAGGACAGTAGCTACACGGGGGTTTGGGTCTGACAATACTGTGATGTTGGAGCCTTTAAGTAAACTCAGCAGGTTGGGAAGCTCCTGTTCATTCATCCCTAAAGAGTCCGCCTGGAAAAGTAGAATCAAGATGAGGGATTAAACTCAGGATCTGAATTTAAATACACTGTGCATCTTGGGGGAAAAAAAGCAAACCAAAGCCACACTGTCACAGTTGGACATATTATTCTGGGATCAACATGGAAAGTGTAGTTTGTTCTGATCTTTAAAGGTAGTTCTGCATCAGGTGAATGATACTCGTACGTCATACTTTGCAGAGCTGAAAGGACTAAATTACACTTGCTCTGCTGATTACAATGTAGGAAACTATGCAACAGTATGATTTTCATGTGTTTGTAGAAACTTCTGGAAAACGAGTTCTACAGCAGCATAATAGTGATAAGAGGCTGTGGCTACACACACACTACTTTTTAATTATTAATAACAATTAATACAATTATTTACTACTAAATAATTATTTAGTAGCAGTGTCAGGGCCAGAACATGTATTTTTCTACATGTATAATGGTTTTTAATTATGTTTCTCACTTTTGTCAATCTGGCATTTTTTTAATACAGTAAGACAATACTGAGCAAGAGATTTAGCAAACTCTAATTTATCAGCGTGTAAATGCAGCAAGACAAATGCAGTTTCGGTTGAACCACAGGCTGTTTTGTTTATGAATGTATTCAACAAAATTTAACTAAGCAAATCTATTTTCAAACTACCTGGTATTACTTGTCTGATATCTTGTCTACCCAACTCAAATGTTCTGGGATAAACATTTAGTTGTTTCATTCTTTTCTCCAGCCATTCTAAGGAAAACACGCAAATTAACATGTATTATATTTTTCATTTATTAGACTTTGCCAATGTAGCTATATTTCTATCAAATAGGAGGATAAACACAGGTGTTACCAATGATACTAATTAAGGTTCTGTTCCATTTCATGTAGCAGAGCCACTCCAGTGAGCCAAAATACACAATAACAGGACTCTATTTGACCAGAATGGAACAGAGTTTAATAATATTATTGCTAAAACCTGTGTTTACTATTTCTTGTGAAATGGCTGCTGTGAAAAAGTCTACTGTCATACATACATGGGGGATGACATAGTGAAGTAGGTCTTTCATTATACTGTCTTCCACAAAACTGGCCATCTCAAAATGAACCCCAATCTGTGGAGATGAGGAGGACAGGAGGTCGGCCAGGCGGGAGAGGAGAGCATCCCGCTCACCTGGAGTGATGACAGGAAAAGGTGGTGGGAATAGAGAATGGAGCAAACAAAGAGGATGGATAAGACAATATGGCGTAATGTGGAAATTAGTTAAGGGGCAGATTTGAAAAACATCAGAAAAGGGGTAAGATGTGAGAGGGAAGGATGTCCAAGACCAGGACCAAGAGAGAGAAGGTTGAGAAATGAGGAAAGACAGAGAACAGAGATGAGAAGGAACAATGGGGGAAAGACAAAGAGAAAGGAAAAAAAATAAGAGACAGCCGTTGTGTTGTACAAATAGTCTGGTTATAGAGGTATGGAGTGGGATGTTAATTATAAACTGCCTGTTGGACTAATACTCGACCTGTCTTGTTCCTTTTCTACCCACTTTCCTTCTTTCAGCTTCTGTCATTGTCAAAAACCATCAAAATCCAAATTCAAAAACAAATCCAAATATCACAACCTTGATGGATTGACTGGTATTGACCTATTTTCAATTATCAGATATCAGCCAACAAACATCACATATTCAGGTACTGATCAAATTTTAAAGTACTCCATTGTTTTTAATTGAAATGCATTGTGAAATGAGAGACAGGTAATATCTTTCAGAGAAACTCAAATGTATCATAGGGGACAGGCATCTAAAATCCCTGTTCCAAAATATAACTGAGGTGAAGAAATGTACTTGCCACCTCACTCACCTCAATGAGTAATGTGTGTACTGCGTGCAAGTGAAGTAGAGTGAGCGGTAGACTGACAGTGCTGCTCATACTGGAGCAGAAACTTAAACTTAGCCATAAGGTGTCAGTCTGGCAGTAAATTTACTGTCCAGGGTACAGAGTGTCAGTCATTAAACTTCTCATCACCAAGTAAAGTTGTCTGTTGTTTCCTAAATGCTGAAAAAAATGAAGAGGGGAGTAAGCTGAGCAAGAAAGGCTAACATTAAGCTAATGCTAACACTAGCCTTGTACCTTTACAACATTGGTTCCAGAGTGATTGTATCCCTTCAATAATGATAATTTCAACTACTTTTGTAGTTATTTATCCATTTTTCCCATGTTGAAAACAGTTGTTGTTGTTGTTGTTGTTGTTGTTAGCCACCTAATGGCAACCCAAGATGCCTCACGTGCATGACAGCGCTGAATGCTCAATGAGCTGATCTTAACATGAGACTGAGTCTTCAAAATAAAACTTGCTGTGATGACAGTAATGAGCTCAATCACATGGCCGCAGTATTACAGTAATCATCATCACAGCCCTAACATAACACAATCATCTTAGCATGTTTTGACTTTAGTAATCATCAGTAAGTAGTAATAACTATTGCCAAAGACTTACTCTGCCTATTATTCTAGTAGGAATTGTGCTTAACTCACTCAGGTGCTCTTCTCTGTTCTCTGCATGAAACTCACAATGTAAAAGGCCTTGTTTGGTCTGAAAGTGTAACTCAGAATAGAGTTACCATTAATAATTGGATAATTTGTATATTTGTATCAGAGGTTAGCTTACTTCAAATCACACAGAGTGCAAGAATGGCATGCAGCAAAGGGCCATAGGCCCCTGCAGAAGACTTGTGTACCCTTTTTCCATACTCATGTGCTGGCTTGGCTTGACTCGCTTTGACTTGGCACATCAGCCCAGTAAAGCAGGGATTTTCATTTCCATTACAACAGAGCTACCTGTGTGTCTTTTCACTGACAATGAGCAGATTAGGTAGAGTTGAGAGGCTGTAAAACGGTGGATAAACACCAAACTTCCTATATATTTTTTTCATCAGTGGTAACCTGATTTTAAAATGCATGATAGTAAAACACAGCAGATAAGTGAACATAAAACCAGCGACACAGCAGAGGAACTAAACGTCAGATCACAGAGATTAACTACTAACTACTTCTCTCTGCTCTCCTGCCTAGACGTGAGTTGCGAGGAGGGGGTCCACTTTGGCACCACTCCAGAGTAGGCCCATCTCGGGGCATAACTCAGCACAGCTCAGTGGGACAAAAGTGGTAATGGAAATAGTTTGAGTTGGCATGACCAAAAGTGCAGGTGGTAAAGCCCCAACAGCTACAGTTCATGGGGCAAACACTCTACTAACTGAGCTACTAGGCCATCCAAATCACACCTTTAATTTCTGCAAACTTGAACAGGATTGAGTGAAAAACTAATGACTGACAAATGTTCAGCACTATCCCATTTCATTTATGCGACACAAAGCAGCAGACCCTACTGCTGGATGTTGGAAATCAACAACAAATTAACGGTTGTGATCAATTTCTTCTTACCTGATTGGAAGGGGAAGTTATCCATCATTTGCAGCCCACCCACCACCAGCAAATCTGGTTTAAAGTCTTTGAGCTTCTCAGCAAACTTCTCCATGGATGCCAGATAGGGGTTATGGTCATCACTGTGGACAATATATCTACAGAGAAAACACACAAGCAAGGCCAAACACAGTCAGCTTCAAATACTGTAAAGGCTGAAATGGATACATACACACACAAAATAACTACTATTTATGGTGGAAAATATGTCTCTGGCTTAAATTCAGTCACAAATGCTTGACTAAAACATACCTGTTGGCTCTACGTGAGGTATAGTGTCCCCAGCTAGCACCAGCTGGATACTCCAGGATCAGATGAATGTCTGGCTCCTCTACAATGTTACCTGCCACTGGAAAGACAGATGGGACATGGAAGTGAAGACAACAGGAAAGGGAAAACAGATAAAAAGTAGAGAGGGCAGAAGAAGAGAAACAAAGAAGGAATAGAATGGGAGGTTGGGAACAAAAGGAAGAGTAGATTGAGATTCAGGAATGCAGGAAAAGACTTTGTGAAGTAAAGATGACAAAATGGATGGATCCTGAAAGGTCGTAACAGTATGTTAATGTGTATACCTGTAATGTGCTGGGACAGGACATCGGCAAAATCAGGGCTGAAGCTTCCCCCTAGCAACACATCACATCCCTCGGTTGCCATGCGACCAGCCATTACTGGGGCATTGCCACCTACTGCCCATCTGTTTCCAGGTAAGTCACGGGAAGCTTCAACCAGTTCACTGAATAGAGTGTCATTTAGCACAAAACGCCTGCAGGAAAAAAGAAAAGCAACAAATTAGAATAGAGACACAATAGTAAGACTGAGCAACATGAACTTGAAAGTACCAACATGATTTTCTCTACACATCTCTTCTAGTTTATCTTATCTTGTAGTTCTTTTGTGCAGTTTGTAAAGTATTTTGAATTGACATTGTGTATGACGTGCAGGGAAAACAAATTTTCCTTGCTCTGCCTTAAAAATATACATAGTTAAATTCAAGAAGCACACTGAACACACTGTTTCACAGTATTTCAGCTACATACATTTACATATGCGAACAGACAGGTTAAACACGTCTCATATTGGTTAAAGGCATAATATACAGCATTTCCCTTAATAAAAACAATGTAGCCTATAGACTGATACAAAGGAAATTCCTCTCAGTCCTCACTTATGACCTGCTATGTGTAGTTGCAGGCCAGATATCTCAATTAATTCTTTAAAATATGGAAAAACTGCACTACAAGTTAGCTGACAGGGGCTGTGCAAGCAAAGCACAATGAGCAAAGTAAGCATTTATCATGTGTGGTTTGACCTGGTCTGCACTTGGCAGACATACCCAATCTTCTCATCTGATTTTCACACATATCACTTAGCTCATTTTCTTGGCTTAAGTGATTCAGAATTATGGTCTCCAGCATGGCAGATATCCGATATATAATCCCAAACTCCACAAGAAACCAGATAAGAAATGGTTGAATTTAACTGAGATTTTAAAACAAATCACTCTCATTCACGCTTTCACACATATCCCCTCCCCCTTTCTGTCCACTATGAAGGCCAGTTGCCTTTGGGTGTTAGTTCCAAACAGTGAACACAGGCTCATGGGCGCCACAGTCAGAACAGGAGCAGTCGCCAATTAATGAGAAGAGACGGGGGATGAGTTCAGGAGCATAAATGCAGAATACTGTAGGATGACTATCCAGCAATTAACTGATGAACAAAGAAACCGCAACAAAAACAAAAAAATGGAAGAGCACTAACCAGGGCAAGAGCTCTTAACATTATAGCTTTTACTTAGTTATTCTATTTCATGTGAAAAATAGGTGACAAAAGAGAACACAGACTGTGTGGTTGTATATATTTGTATGTATCTTAAGAATAAGCCCATACACAGTCACAGTTGAATGGGAGTGTTTGTGATAGAGCATGTGAGGGAGACAGAGTGAGTCAGGAGCACAGTAGCCTGAGGGGTGCTACAGAGAAACGCTTTAAATTTCCTATTTGCTGATCTCAAGGCTTCACACTCCATCTACTTCACGTACCGCCCTCTTTCTTACCCAAATACACTCACATGTAGATATGCCTTGTATATAAATAGGAAAACTCAGCTAACAGTCACAGCACAGAGAACACCAAAGAATTCAAATATTTGAGAGAGCACTTGTCCAACGTATTTATATCATCATACTGTGAATTTAGGATAAATTCTCTGAACTTACTCTGCAGCAGCCCCTGGAGCAAAGAAGTAGGCAAAGCTCTGAGCCAGCTGCACTTCATTTTCTATGAAGTTATGATGTAGGGGCTGGTCCGTGGAAGGGAGGCCAATCTTATTAAGCAATGATACTCCATCCACTATCAAGTCAACACAACCTCCAAATCCTGTGGATGAGGGAGAAAGAAAAACAAAGACAGATAAATATGTGATAAAAGCAAGCATATGAATAAAAATCTGTGGCCAAAAAGGCCAGATAAAGAGATGGCCTGCAGGGAAAAGAGAACAGGGAGAAGACTGTGTATCACACATCTTATTTTAGACATGGCAGTCAAACTGATCAGTAGAAATAGAGCAAACAGAAAGGTAATGCCAGGGTGCAGCTTTAGCAAACTGAGCAGAGAGAAATGCACACAGCACGCAGCTGCTGCAACATTTGTCTGCCACCATGGCTGCTCAGATCATCTGACACATTGATACTTTTTGAGCTGCTGGATCAAACATTCTCAGCACTCCTTGCATCTACATTTTCTGTCAAGCCTGAACAAAAGCCAACATGCTCTGCAACAGCCTCTTTCTGTGTAGGCACCCTGTAAGAGAAACCAAAAGGCAAATGTTTGCTGTGGATCTCGCATGTGTATGAATTTGAATATTTAACTCAGTCTGACAATAGCTTGACTTCGAGCTGTTTTGAGATAGCTATCTACACTTTGTTTCTGATAGGTGTCTATAAATATAAGAAAAACTGACCTGTGTATATTTATTATCATGTAGTCAGCACCAGAGCTCCATATTTATTGTACTTCTGGTTGAAATGCAACAGCCCAGTAGTTGTAATTGTTTTGTAGTCAAGGCAGCAACAAACTTTTATTTTCATTATTGATTCATCTGACAGTTATTTTCATGATTAATCATGTAGTCTAGTCTATAAAATGTCAAAGAATTGTGAAAAAAGTTGAGCGATATGTCCCAAAGTCTTCAACTGACTTTTTCTTAAAAATTACTCAAACCGATCGATCATTTTTTTCAAAATGGTTGCTGATTAATTTAATAATTAATTCAATGATTAATTGTTGCAGCTCTAAAACTGTTATACATCTAATTCTGATTAATTACAATGTCACAGGTTTCACTGCGTGGCTGAGCCTGTTGTTGAACTGGGTAAAGGTTGGACAGATATGGTGATCACTTCTGTTGTGTTTGCATCTAGGTTCAAAGGACAAGATTTTAGGATTAGATCATATCGGACAAGACAGAGGTCAATCATGCTAATTATGTTGTTTGCTGAAACCTCACTGTTTGTAACTTTTAGTCTCCAGGTGAAGAACACCGCCCTTTAATGATTCTAATCAACTTACCCAATGCAAGACAATGCAAGACCAAACTGACAGTTGGACATTTCACCTGTGGCACACTTGCCACCAAAGTGGTACCACTCACAATTTTACCAAGCCTTTCAATGGATATATTGTTTTTAACTATAATAATTGTGATTAGTGCATCCCTAAATCCCAATATAATTCTACTATTTGATGAGTGCACCATCTTATACTGGACATGTTAAATCTAGTCTACTATCTGCAGTAGCATGAGGGAGACAGCAGTTACTATGGTTGACCCACACATGGTCTGACTATTGGCACCATCTCGCCCATGTTTTCATCCACTTCTCTTTGACCCTTATCAGTTCAAACACAGGCCTGGACTGAACAGCTCCACAGAGATGATAGCCAGGAAGAGTCTATGTGGTGTCCTGTTGGTTGATGATGGAGGGTCTCTGCTCAGAACAAACTGTTCCTGGTCATGCAAAATGCTGATCTGGACTGTGATCTGGTGACTGTGCAGGTCAGTCATGATCACCCCTCTTAAAGGGACAGTTTGATGAGCGACTGAGAAGGTCCTAAATGAAACTGCTCACCACAAGGTCTATGGGTTATCTCACACCAGAATAGTCTAGATGAAATAAACAGCACTACTGGACAGAGGAAAGGTATGTATAATACCCTCCTCTTCCTCAGTTTACTCAAACTACACTCCACTGTATTGGGTCTGGCTTCAGCATACACTAGCTTAGATTTCCCCACTTTCACTTGGTCAGTAATTTGCTGGCAAACCTTGTGATACAGTTTTCCCTGCTATGTTTTACCATTTCTAATGCTCCACTTGTTTTAGTTTAATCCTCTAGAGTCTGTATACACCATGAATACACTGAGCTGTTTTATTTATGGTAACAAAACTGGGAAAACCATCAGAAGGTTCACATGGTTTATAGCCTTTTCACAGTTTCATACTCAATTATTAATAATGTCAGTAATTTACACAGACTTTAAAAGTCATAACTTAGAACAACTCAACTTCAAACATTCTCTGATTTCAGCTTCTCAAATGTGAATATTTTCTGGTTTCTTTAGTCCTCTCTGGCAATAAACTCAATAAATCTGAGTTCTGAGCAAAACAAGACATTTACCGTCCTCATCTCAGGCTTTGGGAAACAGCATTTTTCACCATTTTCTGAGACAAACAACTAATTGATTAATCAAGAAAATAATCAACAGATTAATTGATATTGGAATTAATCAAAAGTTGCAACCCTAGTTAAAATAAAATCACTTTACACTTACATAAACTGTAATATAGTTGTATTACTTACATTCTTCTGATGAATTTAAGGGCATAAATAGAAAACAATATTTTTGCAACACTGAATTGTTCTGTAATAATATTTTAAGTGTTTGTCACTAAAGCTTTGTACATGTCAAGACGTGCATGTGTCTTTTTTTTCTTCTTCTTATTTTGCGATTGTGGAAGCTTTATACTTTGTTTAATTGACAAAATTATACGTTGGACCTCTAGCTGAGTTTCCGCTGAAAATTAAATACCTTATACCTTATGTGGGGTTAGGATCATTTAACTTGTTAGTTGCTAAACAAAGACAAGAACCAATGCACAGAAAGTTTGAGAAAATTAAGCAAAATGAACCTGGACTTAACCAACTTAATTCAATTCCAATTTTGGTGTAAGTGTATTTTTAAAAAGAATCTAATTTCATATTGTTTTTTTAGTCAGCTATTAACTGAATATCTGAAGGAGCGTATTCACTTCATTGCATAACTAACCGATTATTAACCCAGAAACTCCATAAGCCCCTAACATTAGGGTAGCTAACATTAGCTAGCTTTAACTCACTCACCAACAGCCACTCTCGGTCTGGCGACGTTATTCATGCCGACTTTGCGTTCAGCCCGGAGCAGAGAGGACAGGACGGTGTCCAGCCGGTCGTCCAGGACTGCATTCTGGGGAGACCGGAACCATACGGCCAAAAGAACCACGAACAAGGACACAATAGGCCCATATTTCATCCACGAAACCCTTCCTCCCCCCTCCATCGCTGGCTGCTGAGCTGGCTACGGAGGCTCACACTGTCAGTTATGAACAAGCGCTCTCCGCCCGCTCTGCAAGCGAAGAGCCGTGTGTTGCGTTGTGTTGTTTGTTTTGTGAACCGGAGTGTCCCGGATGCGTTTTAGCTGGACGAATACGAAGCAGAACCCTGGATTTTAGATATCATTTCGAAACAACACCACTTCATTTGTGTTATAGCTTCTGTGAACAACTATCGTCTATACTTTCTTTGTAAAGCAGGCCCCTTTTGCCCGTTATACTGAAGCAATGTTGGTTGGATATTTTGTAGGAACGCCTGTGTACAAAACGAACAACTTTTATTCTACTACAAAGGGGGAGTGTTTGTTTTTGCTTTTTGCTGACAGCAAGGCGGAAAAGGCGAAGCTTACAGCAGAGGTTCTCATTTTTTTTTCCTCATCCATGTACCCCTCACCACTCTTGAAATAATTAATTTTTTACACTTCTACTTATTTAAGTAAAAGAACAGCACAAATGAAATGTAGGCATGCAGAAGACATATTAAACGTGTACTTAAAATATTTGCACCACATCCAACAGCCCCTCACTACGGCAAGCGGAATGGGGCAGACTCGAATATGGGCGGAGCTGGACTTCAGGCAGCTGAGGCGTAGCCATTTAGCCTTAATATGACAAATAGCGCCATCTGTTGGACGACTTTATGATGCACAAGATATAACTACTCAACTAATGTAATGAAAACATATTTAAATCATATTTCCACTAATTAAATGTATGTATATTTTAAATATATTTTTTAAATTAAGAAGTACAAGATATAAATCTGAGACTGAGCTCAATCTTTCATATGCGGAGGAGGGACAGAACATTTCAAAGCACTACAAGAAAACATCAAGGGAACTTGACGACCACTGGCTTAGAGCACCTATTCTGATCTTTTCAAACTGTTTCAGATGTTTTTTTTCTGCAAAACAGTGTAACTTCCACATTAAAAAAATAATCTTCTCCTTTATACCACAATAAAATAAATAAATAAATAAATAAACTATGTATATGTGAATTTTGTTCATTTCTACAGTTTTCCTCCTGGACATAAGGCGTCTGCTACTTCAGTGTAGTCTATTCTCAGTATTTGTGCACTGGTGGCTTCAAGTTTGTACAACACATCTGTATATTGACTTGTAAAGTATTTGTGATGTCACAAATCATGCTCACAGGCCCACCCTTTAAAAATCTCAGTGAGCACAGAGGAACTTTCCACTTTCAGCAGAGAAACATGAAAACAACTTGTAGTGCCAAACTGCACATACATCATTCTGTACAGTGAAGCTCAAACATTAAACTATAGGAACAAAGAGAAAATCATACTTGCAAGTGTTCTTGCATCTTAGCTTGCATCCTGCTTCCTATCATCAAGTACAACTTGTCCAGAAAGTCTAAACATTTTTCCTAGCTATTCTTGCTCAAATAAAAAATAACTGCTGTAGATTGAAAATTTGCCACTAAAGTTCCACCCATTTACTGTCAGTGTCCTAGTTTTATTACCCGTCTTGAATAAAATTTTGATGCAGCAGAAACCTAAAATGGTTATCACCTACCATTACATTTTTTTTTTTAACTTACAAGTACTTATCCATTCGTCTATCACATCTAATCTCTTATTTTCTTGGTGATTCAATCCCATCAGGTCTGGGAGGCTTAAAAAAAAATAGTGCAAGTTTAACATGCCAGCAAGTACATTCAAGAGTACAACACCATACTGGGAACAAAAATTTGTCTTATTTATTTGTTTATTCAGAACAGTTATGTGCCAATATTTTTGATCAATACAGGCAGAACATAAAAACATTCCATTCAAACCATATTAAAAAAAGGTCACATTGCTCATCTGATTTTTCATCTGATAAATTTTAAAACACTTACAGGCACCGATTACAATGAGTGTCATGCATCGTGGCATAATGGAGTGACATTTGTTGCTAAGAAACAATGCTGGATAAAAACATCAATATGAAAGCTATGATCATTAAAAATCCAATGAACTGACCTTCTCTGTTGCATTAGGCAGAGTCTTGAAATTTCATTCTATCATGACCTAAGACACTTTCCACTAGTGCAGAATAAATGTGACAACAGTGGGACAAGTTCAGTTCTACAACAGTGACAGAGTGCTTCAAATCACCTGAGATAAAATGAAATGCGTCTTAAAAACATTTTCATCCCGAGCAACCTTTTGATTGCTATAAGAGGCGAAGGAACTCAAACTCACAGCAGCTCATTCACAAAAAAACAAAACAAACAACAACAAAAAAAACAACTCAACAATGGTGATTTGTGCTCAGGCACATTCTGGCATACGTCATCTGCTAGTCCACATAAATGATGGTCTTGTGTTTTTCCTGTCTACTGTCAAAAGAAAGTTGCATACCGTGTGTGCAAGGTAATCAGTGGGCTTTAACTACAAGGACTAGAAGCAGCTGAACTAAATCAGACTTCCAGAGCAGGCAAGCTTAGTGTGTTGCCCTCTAGTGATTATGCAATGGAACCTGCAGCTCAAAACCTGCAAGAGAAAAACACAGTCAGTAAGGAACAAACCACATAACAAAACAAAAAAAAAAAACTTTAAATGGCAGCTATTGTGGTGGTACAGAGAAACAGTCATTTTAGAGCTGTGAGGCTCATGCAAAATTACAAATCTGTGCAACGCAGTCTGGTTTATGACATTACATTACGTGTTATTTTGTTGTCTTACCTTAGATTTTATTTGGGAATCCCTGCCACAACCTCAGACTCAATACCACAGTGATCTGATCCACGCAGGAATTTAAAGAATCCTGAGGAGCAAAAACAGACCAGAGGAGAGTTTAAACACTAATATCTTCATGTCTAGGTACATACAGTCCCAGGAGTTTGACGTAGCGATGCATGATGGAATTGTTGACCTACTGGTATTTAATCTGTTGCATAAAGTTATTCATATAATTTGATTAAAATGAAAAAACACCAAAATGCAAAGATAGTAACAGCTGAAATGTACTTGAGCATTGAAACAACTAATTTTGAAAAAAAGTTTGATTTAGATCATGAATTTATCCATGTGGTAAGCTGTATGCATGATTTTAATGTTGTACAAAGCATAAAATCTGACTAATCCATCCATACAGCACAAATGCAAAATAACTTGTGAGTTGGCAGATGAATTCAGAAGCATGATTTGTATCAAGTTTGAAAGATTTACTGGATACACCTGTACAGTCTTGGGCTGCAGCTAACAATTATTTTCATTATCCATTAATCTGTCTATTATATTCAGAATTAATCATCTAATCAATAAAATGTAAAAAAAAATATATTTTTTTTAATCTGAAAAATTTTGATCACAATTTCTCAGCCCCCAAACTGAGGTCTTCAAATTAATTTCTTTTATCCAACCAGCATTCCAGACGCCAACGTCTATTTTAAATGACAAAGAAAGGCAGTAAATTCTTAAATTTACTGAGCTGGAACATTTTTGCTTAAAAATTTTTCAAATTAATTTAATAAATACATCATCAAAATAGTTTGCAACTAATTTTCTTCTGATAAGCTAATAATTGCAGCTCTACTACAATCTATGATTTAAAAAATGTCTTTTTGGAGGTTGTATCTTTAAGTATTTGTAACACTGTATTGCGGTCATTCAAGACTGCAACTGGTCAATCAGACTTCATAAACTGAAGGGTTTTTAATACTCCACTCCATTAATGCATGTAAATAGGAGGGCGACAGTTTATAATACAGACAGACTATCATTGTATGAATGTTAGTTAAAAGAAGTAAAACGTGTCTTCTCACCATTATCACCCCAGTCAGTGTTCCAGGAGTTGGCACAGAGCCAGTAGGGAACGCCATCCTCCTCCCCCCAGCCTAGGATTTTGATGGCATGGCCGCCCACACCAGACCCAGACACATGCTGATACACACCTGAGAAAAAAAAAAAAACAAGGTAAAAAACACAATAGAGGGGGTCATTAGGAGTTCAAGTGCATGCGAGTACATCAGAAACATTTTATAAAATCAGTAAAATCCATAGTCAGCGTTCACTCTGTGCTCAGTGTACAAGTGTTTAGTATTGTCTGTGAACGGTGAGTGTGTTCTTACCAGATTTGTACAGCAGAAAGTCTTCATAGACGGTAAAGGCTCCCTCTACTGGGCCATTCTTGTATAGCTCATACTGAATCTGCTCCTCATCTGACAGCACGCTGTATGACGTTTTACCTGCAACACACCTTCAGTTAGGATCCTGCTCCGCGCTGCATGTATGTACAAAGCTGTGCTAATTAAGATTTGGCTCAAAATACACCTTAAATGTTATTCCTCTAGGTTTTTTTTCTTCTGCCTGTCTTACCATAGTGCTTGTCCTCTTTGTAACTCGGTGTGTATCCTGCCTCACACTGGTAGAGGCACTGGGGCGTGTCTCCACCCTCCCCAGTGCAGGGGGGTCTGCTGCCATTCACATGATGCTCACAGGGGGGGATGGTGTAGGGACGACAACCTGTGGACACAAAGACGGTGTCAAAATTGTTGACGCAACACACGTGTACCACTGTAGGAGTCACTGACACATAAAACTCACCAATGTGGGAGTCATAGAGGCCTCCAGAAACCAGTCCCTCTTTTGTCCAGAAGTCCCACGCAGCTGAAGGGTAACCACCATTACATCTAAAAAGCCAAGTGAAAAACTAAGCTTTTTTTCCTCTTTTACAGATGAGCACTATGTACTACCTGCCTGCAACTCCAAAATGTTCAGACTGTACAACATCGGAAAGGCAACAATCCAACTTTTTCTCTCCCAATACCGATTCTGAATCCCACTTCTTGGTAAACTTTTCATACATGACTGTATCTCACCCCATGCCACAGCTGTCACAGCAGGTCAGCAGATCCTCTGCAGAGATCTCGACGCTGACCTTGGCATTACTGTGGATACACAAGCGGTCGGATATCGCCTCTGAAGCACCAAAAGCCTGTGAGTAGAAGAACCAAGACATGTCAAAGGTGCACAAATACAACCCGGAAGGTGAGTGGGTTCTAAGGATACAGGGTGTTGCTGCAAAGCTCTCTGAAACACTGGTGTACACAGGATCAAAATAATCAAAAAACCTTCAAAAAATATTGAATATCAATTGAGCATTGAGTTTTTATCTCACCCAGCAAGATCCACAGGAGCCCTGGTCTCTGATCTCCTTCAGAGTGGGGCAGTTGGGCCACTGCTCTCTGGCGTCAAACGCTTTAGGCAGTTTGATGTCTCCAGCATACTGAACCCTGCAGAGAAAAACAGCATTACAGAGCCTTAATGTGCGCTGACTTACCACTACAACGTAAGCAGATTTGATGTACTTTTCTGTTAGTAGTGAGCAAGTGGGGTACAGAGATTTGCTCTAACACTGAA
Source organism: Lutjanus erythropterus (assembly GCF_056507025.1). Classification (NCBI taxonomy): domain Eukaryota; kingdom Metazoa; phylum Chordata; class Actinopteri; order Lutjaniformes; family Lutjanidae; genus Lutjanus; species Lutjanus erythropterus. The sequence continues at coordinate 28,998,088 of NC_139317.1, forward strand.
ACCTCCCGTTCTTCTTCAAAGTACATACAAATGTACACAGTGTATGTATAATTACAGCAGGAGAGAAGAAGATTAGAAACATAATGTGACCAAACAAAACAAAACAAACAACAACAAAAAAAAAAAAAAAGAGAGAGAGAGAGAGAGAGAGAGAGAGAGAAAATGACTTCCTCTGAGCAGTAACCATATAGCTGGCCTTCAAAGTGGCTTTTGGCTGAGTTGTTAATGTTGTAAACCCATCCCATTTTCTTAGGAAATAGTCTTTGGTTTCCCAACACATCGCAGACGCTTTGTGTTTAAGTGTTTTTGTAGCTTGATGGTTTTAGCCATTATAAATCACATCATTTTTAGTTTCAAAAACTGATCCATTTTGTGTCACTGCATCCAAGAAAACATTCTGTGAATTAATTTTAATATAACCGTTGATTAATCTAACCATTTGGCAGCGCCACTGCCACTGCGGCCCACTGGTTGAGAGTGGGTGAATGATGGGATGTACAACACAGCAAATACTCAATGTCGCTGATATGTAAGCAACCCGAGTATGAGCGAGACTCACATGACAGGCAGTTTAGGTCCCTTCAGCATCGTACCGCAGAGTTTCTGAACATAACTGAAGTCAACATTATGGAAGTTGTGACCAGCCTGCAAGAATGGAGGGAGATTGTGTCAGTGGGTTTAATAGGTTATATTTGACTAAAACATCCAACCTAAGACAAAAACGACAACAACAGCATAAAAAAAACCCTCACCTTCCATGTAGTGTTAACCTTATTGATGTAGTTGACCATCTCACTGGACAGGGGTTTGAGGTGGGGTCTGGCCTGGCTCACAGACAAGCTGGCCAATAACAGGAGGGCTGCATGCCACATTTTGACTAAAAAAAAAAAAATAACACCAAGAGGACAAGATTATTTGTAATTCACATTACAAATTATACCTGAATGGGTAATTTCAATTTGATGGCAATTACATTATGTAAATTCTGCTCACCATGATCATGTAATGTTAAAATATAACAAACACCGACTCTGTTTCAATTCCAGGTAAAGCATGCATTTTGAGTTTTCTCAACTTAACTGATGAGGGGCTAAAGAGAAAACACCCAAAGAGAGCTACTACAACAAATGTGCAGTACTTAACCCTCAGTAAGTGTACATACAATAATCTATATAAGAAGATAAGAAAACTTACTGAAAACACACAAAACGAAAAAAATATCATTCCCCACTTACGTACACTCCTGAAACTAGGCTGATAAAATAGTTTTCACAGGTGACTAAATGTCACTTTGGTTACACCTACAAGTGGAACATGCACGCACAGAGTACACAGAGAGCAGAGAGAACCCTCTTATTCTCAGTCATGCTTATCAGAGACTTTTCCAGTGGTTAAACACACTGCATCAGCAGGCACACATATACAAACAGTTCAGCAATTTCCACTAATTCTTCAGAGTTAATACGTAATGCATTTGCTCAGAGCAAGTCTTTAAAATCTATCATTTAAGTGTAGAAGACTGTCAGTGTTGTTTCCTCATCTGTAATTAGGCAGGGTTTCAGTTCTCACTATAAAACACAAGCAAAAATATTAAGATGTCTTCATACTTCCTCATACTGCAGAAAAATGCCGCCCACAATGCAACTGTATGCACTCTCTTTATATATTTAGATAAGTGCATGCTCCAAACGGTTCTAGTTCCCTCTCAACGGCATACAGTTAGCGCATTATCAGATGTGAAATGCAGAGGCGAGGACTCATTAGGGAGAGCAAGTGAGCTCAGGATGAGCAGGATGCTTCCAGTCCAGCAAAATCAATACCAGTGCAGACACCGTGTCTTTATAAACACGATGGGATGAACTTGTACGCAGCTTCAAACCCTGATGGCCTTGATTAAAGGACAACAGATGATGATAATTAAACCTGAGTGGAGAATAAAGGTGTCAGAAAGAGATAAGGGTAAAAATGTTGACTTAAAAAAAAAAGATTCAGTGATTCTGTTCTTATTTGATCAACTCATGAGCCAGTTTTGTTTGATAAAATCAGCACACTTGTTTAGACGTGTTCTGCTTCCAAACGGAAAACGCAGGAGAGAATCCATTGAAAACACCTCTGAGAGACGGATAACACATGACGTCCAGCAAAACTGGTTTGATATCACATGACTGAGGGCCGATAAATCATCATAAGCAAAACGTACACAGAAGGAAGGAGGAATAGCAAATTCCCTTTTACACAATGACATCTGTTCCCTGAAATCACACTGAAGCACCAGATGGCAAACCCCAATCACTCGTCTTTGCTTCTCTGTAATTGTGTAATTGACAAAACAAGGTTATTTGTGCAGTTTCTAGAGAAGTGGTTGGACCACACACACACACACACACACACACACACACACAGCTGAAACAATCATTTGGAGAAGTGAAAGTGTTGACCAGCACCCTGACTGCCCAAAATGAATCAGTCTCATATCAGTTACTTTAAACACAATGTCATGGCAAAACTCACAGAAGACAGATTAACCTGCTGAGTCATATAGTAAAGGGGTTTGAGGTCTTTCTATGGCAGAGGTCTTGTATCTTGTAAATTATCTGACAGCACTATGACAGTTTTTTTTCTGATGAGTAATTTTTTCCTCTTTGTGGGAGGTTTAAGATGAAGAAAGAAATGGATGAGTCAGTGGTAAAGTAAGTTCCTCACAAACTGCTGCATAAGCAGAACCAATCATCTTCACATGATAAGTCCTACAACACTGGAGTTCAGCTGGAGGGGACCTCTGTTTCTTTAAACACAGTTTAGCTACTCTATCTTCTCTTTATAGTCTTATCCAGTTGTTTTTGAAATCTACATTGAATGTGACAAACATTGATCAGTATTGATAGATACCTCTGGGAAAAGAATACCTTTAATAATGTCCAAACTACAGGAATCACGTTTAAAAAAAAAAAAAAAAACATACTCTGGGTGGGGCAAAACAATATTCTGTAACATTCCTTCCCATGTTATAAAACACATACACACACGATGGACAGATGGATGGACTGACAGACTCTTTTGCTTTTCTAATAAAGGGAAAATGTGAGATGGAAAAGTGTTATAATGAAGAAGTGTAATGCTGCAGAAATGTCACAGGCTTGTTTGGCCCCAACAGATGTCACACCATCAGTTTCTTTTTCAGTGAAAATAAACAGTGTGATGCAAAAATGACTCCCACTAATAATGACTCATATGGCAATATGTCAAAAATAATTGCAATACGATTCTTCTTTACCATATCATGCAGCCCTACTGCACTTGTATATCAACAAGGTGTCATAAAGTCATGGTAATACTGCCCTATAAATCTGGTGGGTTTGTTCTGTTTGTCTACTGACAGATAAAACTTATCTCAACATTCCTTGGCCTGAGTTACTCAATAGTTAAAAATGGTCAAGGGAAGTTTTGCTTACAAGTGGTTGCAAACATAAAACAACACCAACTTCATTTCCTTTTCTTTTGCACTGATGGGAGCAGTTCTGGACTGGATACTGTGTTGCAGAGAAGTATATGGTCATTTTACACAAAGACCCATCAATTCCAGTTCATACAGCTTTACCTCGCCTCCTCTGAACCTCTGCTGTACTCAATAAAACTCAATAAAAGAAGTCTAAGCCCTTCCTTTTGTCTAGGATGTAATGGCTGCCTGCAGCTCCCCTAAAAACCTGCTTTCACTTTCCATTCCCCTGATGTGTCACTGCAGCTCAGTATCATGTTTCCTATTCATTTTAACTACTGGGTTTAAGTTTCTTGCTTTCTTTAAATTGAGATGTCGCCTACACCATCCGTCATTCATCATTTCTAAGACTTTTAATCTTTAATACATGAGATAGTTAGGCGTGTTTAAATAAATTGACTCACTGCGGTCAAGCCAGCCGTCTCTCCTTATTGCGAAGTCAAGCCAGCCGCTCCAACATTATCAAGTGCTCCCGTATTGCAGACTATGGTAAATTCACGGTCGCGGTTGAGAAAGCTAGCGCTAGGATTCTAAGGCGTGGACCAACTTCCGGTTTTCATAATAAAATGTGGGTTTTTATGTATAAGGCAGTAAAAAGAGACTGTCAGCGTGATCCTGCACAGATTTTGAATCATTGTGTCATATAACCTAGGGGATATAGTACTATGACCCTGCACTGATTTGGGGCCTTTAGGTCACATGACCTAGAAGCTATTGAGATAAAATGCTAATATTTACAGTAAAAAATGAATTAAAAATATCATGAGCGTTAAAATGGAATGAAAAGAGGTGCATCTCAACCAGCCAGTGTAGTACTATGGATCTGCACTGATTTGGAGCCTTTAGGTCACATGAAAAGGCCCAAAATCAGTGCAGATCCATAGTACTACATTGACTGGTTGAGATACACCTCTTTTTATTCCATTGTAACATTTGTCTCATTTTTAATATTTTTTTTACTATAAATATTAGCAATTTAGCTCAATAGCATCCAGGTCATGTGACCTAAAGGCCCCAAATCAGTGCAGGGTCATAGTACTATATCCCCTAGGTTATATGACACAATGATTCAAAATCTGTGCAGGATCACACTGACACGTCTCTTTTTACTGCCTTATACATAAAACCCACATTTTATTATGAAAACCGGAAGTTGGTCCACGCCGTAGCATCCTAGCGCTAGCTTTCTCAACCGCGACCGTGAATTTACCATAAAGTCTGCAATACGGGAGCACTTGAAATGTTGGAGCGGCTGGCTTGACTTCGCAATAAGAAGAGACGGCTGGCTTGACCGCAGTACCACTTGAGCTACGAAAACAAATAACTGCTATAAAGAGGACTTACAAACTGCTCTTTGTATCAATCCTTCGATGTCAGTCCAAAATATTGATTGAACACACTGTTTTTGTTATATTGGTTTATGTAAAGTGTAATTTATTTTGGTAGCTAGGCTAGCTTAACTGCTAACTCACGGTGTAAACAGTTTGCTAACAGCCAACAACAGGAGCATGAAAAGCTGAGGCCGCTTTACTGTTAAGGACAAAAACATAAAATAAATCAGTTACCTGTGTCTCGTATCGCTCTCCCTCTCTCTTAAATCTTCAGCTTCAGCTTCCTCTCTCTTCACTGGTCAACAAAGTCTGTGATTGAGAAACGGACCTACTTCTCGTTCATATATTCCTGGAACCACGTGAATCAGTCACATGAATGCAGCTCATGTGATCCACAACGACACCGAAACTCACCACAACTCTTCCTTTTTCATTCCGGCCCTGATTGTTCTGGTTTATCAAGTAGGTGACGATCTATCAGAGAAAATAATGATGTGAATCTGAATCTAACCGGCGAAAACGCACTTAAAAACGAGAGTTTGGCACAACGGGACGCTGTAGGGCTGCACTATTTAAATCTGACCGGCAGGTGGTGCTGAAACTCACCTCTGTGTCCCCACTTCACCTCCAGCTCTCACTTCAGTCTGTTCAAAAACTACTTGTACTTTGTCCTTTTACCATTATTTTAACCTATATTCTTATTGTTATAATTGAAATGTACATTTGATATAATTGTGTCTGTAGTTTAAGTCAGTCTGTTGCTATTTGTAAGGTTGCAGCTAATGATTGTTGTAATTATTCATCAACTGCCAATCTCTTTCTTGATTAATTGATTAGTTGTTTGGTTTGTAAAATGTCAAATGATGAAAAATCTTAATCACTGTTTCACAAAGGCCAAGGTCATGTGTTTAAATGTCTTGTTTTATCAACAGCTGAAATATGTTCAATTTATTGTTGAATGAAGCCAGAAAATATTCAAATTCTGAGAAGGTGAAATCAAAGAATTAGATATTATGTCTTTAAAAATAGTTGGCAATGAATTTAAGTGTTGACAACTAATCAATTAATCATTGCAGATCTCCTGTTTTGTTTCTCTGTGTTGTTCTGTTGTCATATGTTGTGGAAATTTTTCCCCTACTGGTGAATAATGAAATAGAGACTTCTGCCGGCCGACAAGGTTTTATTTCTTTGCAAAGAAAGGTCAATCAGCACACCAGCGGTCAGAGTGGAGAAAGACCCAGAACATGGGGAGACCTGAACATTTATGCCTGAAGAACGCCCCCCAAGGTGTGTTCCACACCCCTTTGTCTGCCGCAGGTATCGGCACCCCACTCAGAGTGTTTTTCACACTCTTTTGTCAGGTACCGGCACCGACTCCCTAAGGGTGTGTCTCACACACAAGGGGTACTCCGCAGGGTTTTGTATTCAGATGCTTCCATCGTTAATCAGGTCTAGACATGATCATTCGAAGCACAAAAGGACCTGATATCTTGATGCACTCAGTGGGAGGTTGGGAATCTCAAGTGGTTTCAGCACCAAGAAACAAGAACTTGAAATTGCCATTACACATATCATAAACATATCTTACAAAGTACAGTTTACAGAATTTGTGTTATGAATTATGAGAACCCTATGTACAGCACATAAAAACTAGAAAAAGACATCATGACATCTCAGATATGAATGATTTTTCAGTTTAAAGCACTTCATATTTGTTTCTAGGCTACAATGTCTGTCAAATGCCTTAAAAATCGAGACCTGTCTTCTGATATAATGTAAGAGATTAGTTAGCTCTACAGCAGTCAAATGTACGTTGTAACTAGACAGATGTTAAAGGGATTATTTCAGAGATTTTATAATAATTGGTTAGAATATGAAATCTTATAATGCATAAAATAAATGTAATGACATGAAGCATAATGCCAATTATTTTTTTTTACTAATACATGCACAGCAATATATGTATATGGTGGTATTTTTGGTTTATCTGTGACTTTTATTTCTACATTGTAATTTTCACAGCATTATTACTGTAAAATTAAGAAATCCTTACTGTATAATACAGCAATATCTGTAAAATGAAGACATTACTGTGTAACATGTATACAGTAAGTTGTTGTATACTTTGGTGGGAGAATTTTTCAGTAAATTTATTATTACATACAGTAATTTTTAGCAGGATTAGTTTTCCAGCTGTCACATAATAATCTGCCTTTGCTGTTCGGACATTTTGCAATGTTTAAAAACATTAAAGTCCTTGCTTTGGTGTCCAAACTGCAGCCGGCCAGTGGCTGTTGGTTGCCTGATCTCGCTGTGACCGTTGCAGCTCTTGTCCTGGGGAATCCGAAAAGGTCAAAGATCAAAAGTCCCTTCACTGTGACACATTTATGTTCTTGTCTACATATATTATATAGGTTAATATATAATAGTATATAATATTCTGATTGGATATTCTGCATTGGGTCTTAATATGAAACAACCAATCTAAAAAATAAAAAAATATATTCAAGTATTTAAAAGTTCAATGAACTGATGAAATAAATTACATTTTTGTGATTAAAAAAGTGTCTTCATTGGACGTCCTCGTGGCTCGGTTGGTGGAGCTGGGACTGTTAGTCCTCTGCAGTGGCTGCTGGTTCGACTCCCGCCTGCAGCCCATTTGCTGCATTTCATCCCATCTCGCTCTGCCCCTTGTCCTGTTATATCTTCAGCTGTCTCTACCAAAATAAAAGCAAAAGCCCAAAAATAATCTTAAAAAGAAGTGTCTTCATTTTCTACAGTTAATAATTTATAGTATTACAATTAATACAGTAATGCCTTTTACAGTAGTTAAATTAGTGTTGTGATTAAAAAAAATACAACATGCAGATTACTGTAATAAAAGTTATAGTACTGTGATTGTTCCTGTAATAACAATTATAGTACTGTGGAACTGTTATATTTACAGTAATCATACTGCGACATGCATTTACAACAACATACCAGCTAATTGCTGCCAGTAAGTTACTGAATATTTGACAGCGTTCTGTTTAGTCTTCTGATAGGTAACCTTCTGATAAGTGGTTTGTTACTGATGGAAATGAGAAGTTTTATTGTGTGCTGAATCATGCTGTGGATGACTGACCACAGAGAACATGCTGATTGTTTAGCTGCTTTCTCTTCCTTTTATTTGTCTGTCAGCTGACTTTCAAAATGATGAGATGGGAGAAATACTGTAAGCACAACACACTAATCGTTGTTTTACCAAGCAACAAGAGCAGCTCCTGGTTTTAAAGTGTAAGTGACCAAAAATACTTTCATATTTAACCAGGCAACCAAACTCAAACAATTCTTCTTCTTCTTCTATTATTATTATTATTATTATTTTTATTATTATTATTTATTAATTAATTAATTTCTCTATTTAATGTTGGTGTATTTGTTGACCTGGGCGGTGAGCTGTTGCACAGTTGTTCCCTTGCAGAGTATACACAAAGTAGTATTGAACTGAATCAACATTCCCAGCATGCATCGTGTGGGAGTTAAAGCGCTACTGAGAGCCTTCTTCTTAAAGTTACATGGTTGAAGAAATCATGTTTTGTGATGAAATCTTGCTGTGTGTTTTTAATACACTTTAAGATAAGTAATGTTTGTTTGTTTTCACAACAATGAAAACACAGTGAACCACAATAGAGGTTAGAATTGAATTCAGTCCCTTAAACCTTTACACTTAAAATTAAAAGCTATTACAAGGAGTTTTTTTTAAACTTGTTATGAAACAGTCTCAATTTATTAATAATCCCACATTATGACCTACATAAGTTAATAAAACTATTTGCAAATTGAATTTCAACAGTATATATTAGGTCTTTTGCAGTGGTGGACAAAGTACTCAACCCCAGTACTTGAGTCAAAGTATAGATACTCCTGGTCAAATATTACTCAACTACAAGTGAAAGTTGCTCAGTTACAATTTTACTAAAGTTAATGTACTAGAGTACTTGGTTTGTAAAATACAAAAATTGATTGATTGATTGATTCAAAAGTACAAATTACAAAGTATATTTTCTAATATCAATACATGCTGTATTGTTTTCATGATGCATTTACAGAAGCTTGTAACTCTCTGAAACCATCTAATGATGCACTGACTTGCTTGTAGAACCACTCTGCTACACAAAGTCTATAGAAACACATATAAAAACTTCAGCATAGAAATACAATCAAAAACAAAAAGGACAGTTATTGTCATTTTCTGATGTGACTGTATTAAAATCACTGCATAAAAACAGATTGAAGTCAAGTGTAAGGAGTTCTCCAAGTCTGTTAAATAACTGAGATTTCTTTCTGTCTTCAGAGGCAGTATATACATGAATTACTCTGTATTTTTCTCCCCGATAAAAACACTCCAACTTTAAAAGCTACCTGGAATAATTAATAATTATAATAACATCTTGAGATTTAACTTTACCGCTTTTTGTTTGAATGAAAGAGGGAGAGCTCGCTTGTGCTTGTTAGTGCGCCTGGACGTATTTCTGCTTTTACATCAGTCTCATTTGAGAGGAGCTACTGTGATTGGTTTCTTTCTGTGAGGAACACAACATGTGACCAATTACATTTTAGAAAAGAAAAAACAGCAACAGCTGACTTCAACGATGTGCTCAGTCAAAAAGTAACAACAACCTTCCTAGAAATGTAGAGGAGTCAAAAGTACAATATTTGTCTTTGAAATGTAGTGGAGTGAAAGTCAGAAGTTTCCAAAAAAAAGATATACTCAAGTACAGATACTCAAAAAATGTACTTAAGTACAGTACTCAAGTAAATGTACTTCGTTACTGTCCACCACTGGTCTTTTGAACATGTTTTCTCATGTACACCTGAATTAATATAACGTGTATTTGACCAGAAAAGTTTATTTTGAATCATTACAATATTATCTCAACTTACCAATTGGCCAAAGTCAATTTAGAAGACACACTTTAAGTTAAAAGGAAAAACAAATTTTATACAAACAAACAAACAAAAAAAATGCTGTATCAGATTTACTTTTTAATAAAGAATTGTTTTTTAAGTTGTAATTTTGCCTTTTCAAATTCAATCAACTTAAAATTTTAAGGAGGCCCGGACACTAACTTTTTTAAGTTAAAACAAATAGTCTATTCTGACAGTCTATCTTTGTCTAAAGCTTATAGCACCGATGGTGAACGAATAAAGGAGGATCATTAAAATACAAGACAGCCCTCTAGGCTTTGATCATGGTTTATGACTTTATTTTGTCACATCAATAGCACAGGTATGACTCACTACCACCAACCACAGCTGCTCTGTGGAAATCCTCGCAGAGATGAGGTGACGCATGTTGATAAATGAAGGCTGTCCGGTGACTAAGTGACGTTACACTCAATCAGCAAGCTAATTCCAGTCCGTCAATGAAAACTTGCCTTTAAATAATTTCACATGTGAAACATCAGCACAAAACCTTGAAACACTGCACTGTGGCTGTCCACACGTTTCGTAACAGTAAACGTGACCAAATATAAAAGAAGTTTAAAAAAATACAAAATGATCAAATCAGAAACACAAACAAAGGTTATCATACACATCAGGTACACAAAGCAAAGCACGTTGTTCTAATATAAAGCAACACACATACAGGAGACGAGCTGAAGCTGTCTTTCTACAAGGCAAAGCACTGATTCATGATGATCAAGCCAAGGCATTGTCTAATAAAGCATGTGCGTGGATATTTTTTAATAAGTGCACTAAGATACATTTCATTAGCTGGCTTATTGCTGTTGCGTACACATACATTCTAGCATGTGTGTTAACTACTGCAGTGTGTGTGTGTGTGTGTGTGTGTGTGTGTGTGTGTGTGTGTGTGTGCACGCGCATGGGTGTACTTACAGTAGTGCTTTCTTTCTCTAAAGCAATACATACAATTCTGTGGATGGCTCTATCAATGAGAAACATGCAGTGACTCCTTTGTCTGCCAGCACATATATGGAGAACAGTCTGACCTTGTTGGAGAAAGTACTCCGTACTTTGTTCCATAAATCAGTAAATGTTCTCAAAGTGCTGCCCAAACATGTGCAGCACAGCCATTTAACAGCTCATTACAGATACAGACCTTACTTTATAGTTATTATATTTGCTGGAATAAAGAAATAAAGCCAAGCAATATAGCACAGTTTAAGAAAAACAGAAAAATAAAGAACAAATATACATGGAAGACTGGTATTTCTAAATACTACATTCTACGATTAAAATGAAATTGAAATCAAATATTGAAATAAATAATATTCATAACATAACATAATACTAGCACTGACCAAACTTGAAACTCAAAGCAGCATGTTATTGTTTTCAGGATTTACCTTTATGCAAAATTTTCTGAAACCTCTGCCTCTTACCTTGTGTCTTTCCTTCCAAAATATTTATACTGTTAAATAAGGAAGTAACAACATACCAAATACCACGGTAAAAAATGTCTCGATACTGCTATGATATTATGCAGCTTATTAAGTTGTATTTTATTTTATTATTTTTGTCAATGGCCTACTACTGACTGCTGCATTGTTTTTGTTTTGCAGTTGTACATATATAATTAAACTATTTACTGCCAAAGATAACTCATGCCAGTTTTTTTGGAGATACGCATGGCGGGCTACTTTTATTTTATTTTATTTAAGAAGGAAAGCAGAAGCACTATAAATTAAAAGGAAAGCTAATTAATACGAACAAATATGCTGTATCAGATTTATCATTACAAAAGGACATTTTTTCAAGTCGTCATTTTTCTTTGTTCGTATTGTGTTGTTAAACAAAGGCTCAGAGTGTTTCAGTCATAAAGTAAGCTATTACATTTTCTCGCTATGAAAACTATACTTCAATCAGTTTTGTTGAAGGGAAATTCAGTTTTACTGAGGTAGGAGGTTCAACTAATGGACAGGCTGAAGGATGACATGTATTTGTGAGTAATGGGCTTTGCAGGAGAATAACAACAATAGTCATTTAGAGTTAGAGCTTTTCATTTAAGACAATTTTGGCCAGTGATTCAACATATGACTCCTCAGCTATGGCCCTTTGCTGTGTGTCTTCCTCTCTCTCCCTCTCTCTCTGCAAAATAATTTTAGTGTTATACTGTATGCCATTTTTAAAATACAAACATGTTACACACTTAAAACCTTAAATTAAGTTGACAAGGCTAACAAGGTTTAGGAAGCCCCGTTCTCTTGTGGAAGTTTTTCTTTCATTTCAGGGGGTGTAATGTAAAGTGCACTAAACACTCTACAGAGGCGTAACTGAAAACCAGTTATCGGCTTTACGTTCACTGCGATGGGTTATCTAATTCTGAGGATGTTTTTTCTTGTTTAGCACAAAATTTATCAGTGATATTTCCCTCTACACAATGAAAAATAGTTACCTTTGATGATATTATACTGCACAGCTTTTTTTTCACAAGGCATGCACATAGTTTCAACATGTGCCTTTACACTTCACTGACAACAGCTCACTCATCGAGTGCTCTTAAAAAAAACAATATAAGTAAGTAAATGGCAACAGTTAAAAACAATGTTACATACATGTTGAAATTGAGGGTACCATGCAGTAAATTATTTTACCAACCAATATGTAGATGATGAAGTAGGAGTCCAAATAAAAAATCTGAAATTTAAACCAGTTTTGGACCACAATAATTTGTGACAGTCATAATGAACATCGTGGTAGTGACTCAGCTTCACCTTCCTCCATGACACGTTTGTTGCCATAGCAACTCACATTAACAGTACACAGAACATCTGTCACATTATCATGTATCATTCATTATCATATATCTCATCACTCATACACTTCTCTTCTGTCATCAGTTACAAAAATAAATAAAATGTGATTATCAGAGGAGATCATAAATATACCTCGTCTTCTTAGAGATAAGAACACACTCATTATGTCCTGCAGACTGTACCTTTACTGTGTCACTAATATTTCCTCTTTCACTTTGTCCCCGTTGGTACTTTTGTAAATGTAAGGAAAGTATGAGTGTATATGAGGAACACTTCTAAATTCTAGAGACTTTGATCATTTATGTATCAATTTAGAGATTTAAAGCATTTCTGCAGATCATAAACAAAACAAATGTAAATTATACATTTTGATATCAAATATATGATCACTAAACTACTTAATGGCATTCCTTTAACATTCTACATTTCTTAATTTCCATTTGATAAATTCATGTTATAATCGTAGTTTAGTCTACAGAACATCATGCTACGGACGCTGACTAACAATAAAATTTAGCTGCACCGTTTCTGCTGTAAAGTGCTGACTGACTGACCCCAGTTGCAATTAGCAAAGGAAAGCTTAGCATATAATTTATAAAATCATTTTCCCTCAAACATTTGCTCTTTGTCATTTCCTTATCTGATAGTTTCATGAAAATAAAAACAAACACGTCAATGAACAGATGTGACTATTTTACAGGCTGTAAATAGGAATTCTATGTCTGTGTGTGTGTGTTAGTAATGTGTGTAAACACCAACCAGGTACTAAACCATATGACTGGATGAATGAATGGGTTCCTGAAAGCTGGACAGGACGTTAAACATCATCTAAAGCACTCGCTAGCATAATAACAATGATGACTTTGAATGTACGTTTGCATTTGCATAAGTATGCATTATTTATATATTTCATAACAGATCATTGGTTTCATTGAATCAGACTAATTTTAAAAAAAGAGAATGGCGTTGGCGATTCTGCTCAGCAGCTTGGTGGACGGCATGTTTGTTTACTGTTTACTAGTTTAATTAAACTGATTCATTTAGAAAATTCTTCTTCATTGAGCTCCAACTATTTTTTAAATAACTTTGCCTTGATTCACATGATTGTTTATGCTCCATGATTTCAAATCATAAAATGATTTTGTTGTAATGATTAGTTTGTTCCTAAATTTTGGAGATAACCTCAGCTGACTGCATTGCCTGAATAAGCGAGACACTTGACTGCGTTAAGCTTTCTGTGGATAGTTTCGAATAATTAAAAATTACAAAGTGTAGGGGTTTATCTAAATTAGGGCTGAACAAGGAATCAAAATATTATTGAAATCTCAATATTGCCCAGTGCAAGATCCAAATTGCAGGAGGTGCAATTATTTGATAAAGGTAAAATAATTCACAACATAACATTATAAATGAAGCATTGTGGTGATATTCTCCAGTAAGGGATCAAGCTTGTTTGGTAAAGATTTTTATACTCTTTCAGTCAAAATTAAATGCAAAAATCACTATTCCCACTACAATTGTGGCATCTATCAGACATAATTGCAATATGATGCGCGTTGTTCAGCCCTAATCTAAATGAATGAAAGTGTTGCCCCACATTCATTAGCACCTGTAAATGTTTATCTGTGTTTTCTTTTGATGAGTAACCCTGATCCAATCTTCTGTAAATATGGATCCACAGTATATTTTCATTAAAAAATGGCCAGTTCCCTTGTACACCTGTTTTGCCACAGCTAACTCCTCTTGCGGCCTCAGTAGATGGCAGACTATCGCCTGGCACACCGCTATTAAAGGGACAGTGTGGATTATTTGAAGTGGGGTTGTATGACGTACTTATTCATAGTCAGTATATTACCTTCTTTAGATGGTGGTTGGCATGTCCCCAGTTTGAAGAAACAGCAGGAGTACCATTGTAGGAAGCTGAGAAATGTATGTGTGGACAGAATCAGCAGCAAAATGTAGTTAAGCCACCTAAAAAAATGGGCCTTTTTTCAGTGGCTAACTGCAGGCATGCTGACTGCCAGACACAAGCAATACACTGACTGTAAACAAATACCTCACACAATTCCACATTAAATAATCCAAACTATCCCTTCAAGAATTGCAGTGGGTGACAAATGCTTTGCCACTGTGTTACCAGTACACCCCCATTTTCTGCAAATTTGCCCCATGTATCTGCACATCAGTGGAAAAACATTTTACATTGTACTGCAGATCCTGATGAACTGAGCTGAACTTGCCCTCTCACTCCTCACCAAGCCATTCACAATTTAGTTAATGCATGAATTCATGTATATCCTTAACTGCTAAATTGAAAAATGTATCAGTGCCCACCCCAGATTTCCCCTCTTCTTTACCCCCACCTGCTTTACACCGCCCGCTCCCTAGTTTCCACAAACTGGACCATCTGTTTGCGAGCGTGGGAGATGACTGGAGTGAGTGGAATGATCGGAGTACTGGGCGTAGTAGCACCAGGAGTTGTAGCACCAGGAGTGGCGGGTGTTGAAGCAGCGGGTGTTGAAGCAGCAGGTGTAGAAGCTCCAGGTGTAGAAGCTGCAGGTGTAGAAGCAGCAGGGGTCGAAGCAGAAGGGGTTCCACCTGGTGTTGCACCAGGTGTAGGAGTGGCAGGGATGACAACAACAGGGGCGAGGCCTGGACTTTCAGCTCCAGCATGAGGCTCCAGTCGTGGGGTGGATGTGACAAAACGAGCCTCCCTGATCCGGTAGGGGCTTCTATAGGTGGAGATGGGCGACAACTCAGAGCCCCAACCAAGGTAGCTCCCACTGGAGGGAGACTGTGCATCCGCACTGAAATACAGTGTGGTGCTGGACTCTCCAGGTAATGCTGGCTTTTTCTCTGGGGAACCAATCAGGAGAGGGGAACGTCGCTCAGGTGACCAGCCTGGAGTCTTGATGTCCAGGGAACCCACAGAGGATGAGGCTTCGGTCAGGGTCCCGGCGTTGCTGTCGATGTGGCGGAGGCTTCCTTGTTGCCGTGGAGATGAAAGTGTTGGTGAGCCATAAACGGCGCTCTGAAACTCCTCATCACCTTTGAAAATGAAATCATATTGAATTAAAAGGCAAATATATTTAAAGCAGTGCAAAAAAAAAATACAGGGATTAATTACTTATATAGTTTACTTGCCAGCAGGGTGGAATTTTATCTTAGAAATGTACAGTATGGGACACCAGCATTTAGAGACTTCTGGATGCTAACTTGCATGTGTTGGTTAATTTGCATAATCCGTGAGAAGAAAGTGTCATAATCATTTATATGGACAATATTTCAGCAACTGCTCAGCCAATTTGGACAATATTGGAGTGATTTTTGGGGGTGACTGAGGATGTTGACATGACATTTTCTGACATTTTCAAAATTCAAATTTGCTGTTTAAACCTGAAGCAGCCATATTTCAACTCTTATATATGATAATTATTTCATTATTATTTAACTAATATTTAATTTAACATTTACCTGTGTAGTATTCAAGATTCTTCTTCATGTCCCTCTTGTCTAAGAGCTAATTAGTTCCTACCTGTCATTGTTTAGGGGGGACAGGTATGAGTGTGGTGCCATGTGTGCAACACTTTTGTTGACCCTGCTGTGAACCTCAAGTTGCGTGTCCTGAGCTGTCAGGCCGTTTTGGTGAAGAATAAGTACACAAAGACAAGTTGTAGTGGCTTATTATGAAGAAAAGAGGGTTACAGACTGGTGGCAGCGGTGTTTTTCCGTACTCTATGAGTACGAGTACGTGAGGACAGTATCAGACCAATACCCGATGCTGGTATTGGCATCGGTGCATACCTAAGTTTAACTCAAGCTGTTTTAGTTGAGTCTCCCTCCTCTCATGTTAGTTATTTTCAGCTTCAGAAGGCTGCTGTTTTCATAAAAAAAAACTGTACACTACTTGCTCAGTACCAAATAGCAGATTCTAAATGAATGATAATGTTGCTCTGCAACTGCTGAATGTGTAAACAAACAACACCACATCAATGAAGTAATGTCAATTCCCTTAGAGTTCAATTTAGAGTTCACAGCTTGTTTCTACTGCCCCCAAGTGGCCAAAAAAGCAATTATTTCAGGGTTAGACTATGATCACAGATGCAGGACTGGGCAGTGCAGACTGTTGTGCTGTCTGGGTAGACAAACAGTTATGTTAAAGCTGCACAATAAATGGAGCAGAACACATGGTACCTCATCAAAATGTTCACTCAATGGATAAAAATGAGTGATGCTGGGTATTAATAATGCTGTTTTCTTGTCTGTAATGCAACAGTCAATTTGATGTATTAACATTATAACAAACCAGGATGATCCATTCATGTCATCATGTATCATCATACATCAGTGGGTACTTTGAACATGATCATTTTTACTACAATAGTTCAAAAGATTCAGAGTATTTTATATATCTGTGGTCACTGAGTGTGTGTTTTTAAGCAGTGCAGTGGCAGGGTTCAGTGTTCATCCAACCTTTTTCCTCTGATGCTGCTGCGCTGGACTCTTCCTCTGTGGCCTCTTCAGGAATCACCTCCTGGACGGGAATAATCTCTGGAATCCTTCTTATGTCCTGGATTGTTGTGGGTGGGGCTTTTCTTACTGGTCTGGCTATGACTGTGGATGGAGCTGGTTTTGGTGGCTGGACCACCTCTGTCACCTGGGAACAAAACAAACAGCTGAGCCTCAGACTGCAGACCCCTGAGTTGACTGAGATTCTTCAACTCGAGCAGTCATGTTTTTGGTTTGTTTGTTTTTTTTTGTCGGTCAGCTGGGTAAAACCTTATAAAAAATCACAAGGATAACATTTCAGCGAGGAATATAATTAAGGGCAAACATAAATATATTTTTATATTTGCTGGTGCCATTGCTAAAAAAAATCCATGTGACAACATGCAGGTTACTGATGAAAGAAGGTGAAAACTGAGATTGAGTGGTTGGTAAATAAGTTTCAGCTTTTGTTTTTTACTTGTATCATTGTACACAGAGCTAGCCAACAGCATGGCAGGCTGCAAACCTTAAAAACAGAGTCTCACAATCACCACAATAGATCATTTAAAGGCGGTAGATAAATTAAACAAAGATCTTGTCTGTGGAGCCTGAGTCACCTGTGGTGGAGCTGGCTGTGGAGCTGGCTGAGGAGCGGGTTGTGGAATTTGTGGTTGAACTGGTGGAATCTGACAAATCACAGCAGAAACAACAAAAAACCTTTCACATAATCTTGAAAGACATCACCCATAGACTGCATGGTAGGAAGGACGTATGTAGCAAGTACACACTGAATGAAATTGATACTTTTTAATCTCATTACAAAACCAATAGTTCTTCTAAGCAAAACAGTCAACAACAGGAATGCAACAAACCCGAGGGACATGAAAGTCATCAGGGGAGTGAACTTCTTCAGACAGACCCATCAGTCCGGCCAGTCCCCCCTCACCATACGCTGACCAGATCCTGGTTACATCCCCTGTCTTCATGGCCAAGCGAATCAGCAGCCAGTGGTGATGTTTCCAGCCCTCCCATTGGATAGGGAGATCCATGAGGGTCCCGCCTCCTGATTAGATTAACGACCACAGTCATTATAATGATAACTGATAGATAGATGGATGGATAGATAGACAGACAGGTAGACAGACCAGACAGATGGATCGATGGACAAAAAGACAGACAGACAGACCAGAGAGTGTTGCATGGCGATGGAAAGTGGGTGTAACTTTCTCCTCCAATGACAGTGTAGATCCACGCTCCATGCAGGCTCCACCTATCCCCCTGTGGCGTATACTCTGGAAAATCTCAAAGGATTTAGGGTGGAGGAAACGATAGTACAGCACCAGAGCTATCACTCCTGAAGAGAAAGAGAGAGAGAGAGAGGGACAGGTAAATGGAAGAGAAACAGGGAGGACTTGAAAAAATGAAAAAGTTGAAATGAACAAGATCAAGTAAACTTGAGAAAGTGCATGCCTCAGATGTACTTTATGTTTAGTGATAATAAATATTTGCAGCCTCATAGAGTAGCTCACATAGTTGTAGACTATCAAGGGCCGTCCACACCAAAAACGATAACCACAACAATAACTATAACAATAATGACGTGAGCATTCACACTGAAGAAGAATCACATTCTGTAAATAGAACATGCAGTGTGCTACAGCTGTACTGACAGGTCAGGAAAATGGATATTGATGAGCTGTTACTGCACAGAGAAACAAAAAGAAAAGCCAGAAAGACATGAATTCACAAAATTTTACAAAGATGGGAGGAGTTAGGAGAATTCAAAAAGTATACTTCTGCATGAGTCAACAACTTTTAACCTGCAGCCTAACATTAGGTTTTCCAAGCATTAATAAATTGTAGACAATAGCCTGTAAAGTCAGGGAGAATTTGATTGGCTGTCAGCGTTTCTATCATTTATCAAATTGGTCCGAAAGTCGTACCAACGATATTGTTCACAATTGTAGTTGTTATAGCTGCGGTGTGGACTCCGCCATTCACTTGATTTAGAACAATTTTTAAAACAATATATTTATGGTTATTATTATAGTTATCATTCTTAGCCCTTTAGTCTTGTTGTACAGAGTGCGGCTGTGTGTCTCACCAATGAGGAAGCTACAGAACACTGCAGCTGGGATTCCTACAGTATCCCAGGACACCATGGTAAACAACCATGAGGAGGCCAGAAGAAGAAGAGCGTTCTCTATGAACATGACCTAAAGACAGACAGACAGAAACACAGGAAGATGGTTAGATTTTCATTCATTGTCTGTAACCGCTTATCTTTTAAGGATTCTGGGGGGCTGGAGCCTATCTCAGCTGACTTTGGGCGAGAGGCAGGTGACACCCTGGACAAGTCACCAGTTCATTACAGGGCTGACATATACGTAGAGACAAACAACCACTCACATTCACATTCACACCAATTTAGAATCACCAGTTAACCTATCATGTTGCATGTCTTTGGACTGGAAGCCGCAGTACCCGGAGAGAACCCATGCGGACACAAGGAGAATATGCAAACTCCGCACAGAAAGGCCCTGCCCCAGCCACAAACCCCGCCCACTGGCTGGGAGATTTGAACTCAGGACCTCCTTGCTGTGAGGCAGCAGTGCTAACCACTGCACCACCCTGCTGCCTATGGTTAGCTTTTCCCACAACTGAAATCAGTATCAGTCTCACAGTCTTGTAATTCTTTTTTTTATCATGCTTACTGTAAATTTGATTGTCATTTGAGAGATTACATTGATTCAGCTGTTGCATTTTTAATGCATTACATTATTATCTTAGATATGCCATTTGATGGACACTTTTATCCAAAGCAAATTACAAAATTACAGGTGTACATTTTTGGCATGTGGCCAGACTGCATAAACCGAGAACTAGTGGAGGGTTTGGTCTCCAGTAGAATTCAAATGTTCAAATGTCAACTGTATCTTTCACTCCATAACTTGTTTCATCCAAATAACTTTTTTAGGGTCTCAAATGTTTTTTTATGTTCTCAGATGTTGTGTGTCAGTGTTTCTGTATTTGTTAGTGGCCCTGCCCACAGATTCTGACACACAGTTATGAACTGACCACAAAAACACACACATACCAGGTAGAAGCCAGCCATGCGGCATCGGGATTGACCGTACTTCACATTCAGGAAAAGGAAGATGTGAACGGCTCCCAGAACGAGGTTGAAGATTCTCCATCGGCTCGTTGAACGTATGATATCAGTCTGCTGCGACACCATCCAGAAAGTTGCACCCAGCCAGTGCACACCTGACACAGACACACATAAACGATAATAATATAGACACAAACACACTGTTTCAGACAAAATTATTCATTCAACCAACAATAGTCAAATGTATTTAGCTGAAAAATCAATCACATCCTAATCCAGCAGATAATAGACTGTTTGACAAATGGGAGCTCTGAGGTGAGGCTTTGGCTTCCAGGCTTACCGATGACTCCCAGGATCCATTGTTTGAAGATTCGTGTGAAGAGCATGAGAACAGCAAATCGAGATCCCAACATACTGACCTGCAGACAAAGAGACAAGACCTGTCACACAAGCAAAGCCGAAGCACACACTCATGCCGTATCAAACACAGGCACATGAATGTGTCCGTACTGATCCTGATACTGTTATCTTGATATACAGTATATATAGGCTGTTAAATATGCTCACCCTCCACAGCAGTCGACACAGAATGGCAGCAGGGGTCATTTGTAGATGTCCCGGTCTAATGAGTGAACAGGCTCTTGCATAGAGGACCAAGGCCCAGGCGAGAGACAACAAACACACTGCAAAACACACCGAGGCTGGGGGGGGGGGCAGGAAGGAGGCAGGAAAAGAAATGTGAATAATAATAAAAATAATGATAATAATAATACATTGTAATGGCTGATATAAGCCTGCTGCAAGACAGAGAATTGGTTGGTGGCTGTGCTCAGAGCAGGCAGGTGTTAGCGATGAGAGCTCATGGATTAAAGTTTATCAGTGAAGTTGTCAAGTGGCAGTAAATGTACAGTTTGCCAACGAGAATACTGCAGAAAAAGTGCAAGAAGTTCTTGTGTCTTGTATCTCAGCTGCTGGGTAAAGTGAAGGGAGAGTCTGTGAGATTAAACCAGAGCAGAGTGAGTTGCTCTCTGGCTCAGCAGCACACTCTGTTCCAGCTAGGTTACTTAATGTGCATAAAATACGCTGTCATTGCCTTTTTACTGGGCAGAAGCCTCGCATTTGTGTCCCTATTGTCAAAAAATAGACTTTAAGTTTAAATAAATCAGCTCATTTCTGTTGGGTGAGTCGTGCAAGTGAAAAATCTGTCTGACCCACTTCAGTGGTCGAAATGGGGGTAAGTCCAATATTCACTCTCTTTCAGATGTGTTTTTGATCTCTACCAGCTCCTGGGGGAAATATCTGGCATCGATCAGATAGTCATTAACTTTGCCTGCCATTAAGTGCTGGGCTGTACAGTGGGTTTATCAGACCTATAGATGCCTAATGGAGATATAAAGCTTACGAGAAAGCTTATGAGAGCAGTGTGACTGAAACAAAACTGTGGGTCGTAAAACTAAAATGTTCTGTAGAAATAAGAGGAACTGCAGGAACTTTGTTACTATGAGAAAAAAGTGACACTATATCTCTGCCAAAGAGGGTTCTGATTTGTTTGCATGGTAGGACATGTAGTCTTGGCAGAGGTCTGCAGTGCCCTTCTAGTTTTACATCTGCTATGATCTGCCTATGCTGAAGGCATGACTCGCATCTGCCAAAATATCACAGTCATGATAAAAGATATTTGCACAATTGACATGAAGTATTGAGTGGTTCTGCAGTGAGACAATACAGACTATTAGAGGAGCCAACTCCCCCATTATTGCATGTTCAGCAATACACTAACGTATAATAGATGCTGTGTTGTATAGATATTTGTGGTGTAGATGTCATGCAGGAAGTGATGAACTGGATAACCAGTCCAGTGCCAGTGCCTGTAACTTAAATCATGATGGGAATATCTGAGCTCTTTGCCATAAATAAAGTACCAGTTATGAACATCTAAAGAAACAGCTGAATATGATAGTGACATTGATGTAAGACCAGCAGATACCACTAATAAGCAATAACTCATTTCTTGGCCACTCAAGGGCAGCAAAAACAAGTTTTGAACTATAGACCGTGTCATAAATAGTGGACAGAGCTTCCAGATCTGCAAAGTGAAGCCAATGTGGAAGTGCCTTAAGCCTGCATTCTTTCTAATGGCCAGCAGGAAGCAACTGAATGGGCTGCCAAAACACATCCAATTGTATGTACACTTTGTGCAAAATAAGTCTAATTCTCACTTGATTTATGATTTTGTATCAGTTTTCCAATGGGTTTATGGTCACAATCACTATTTTTGTAAATTACAGTCCCATTTAGAGTAAAACAGACCATTAAGCAGGTTATTTTGGGTGTGGTTACCGACAGGTGACTCTCAGTGAGTCCATCCAGCTCATCACACAGGGCTTACAAAACACAGATCAAACTGTCAAACTAGTAAATGCTGACTAAATATGGAACAAGATTCTGTTACTGCATGTCTATTTCTTGGCTAAAATGGTTTTAGAAACATTTTCTAGTGACTGTTTAGCTGTAATGTGAAAAAGATCACAACCAGGTGGCCACCATTGTGTCTCCGGTTTCCATCTGAGCCTCCTGAAGCTCAGATCAAACTGTCAAACTTGAAAGTGCTGATTTAATATGGATCAAGTTTCTGTTACTACAGTGCCTATTTCTCGCCTCAAATGTTTTCAGAAACATATTTTAGTGTTAAACTATAATAAAAGAAACTTTGCGGCCAGGCAGGCCACCATTACTTTTTGCCAAAACCAAGCACCATCCAAGTCGGAGTACATCACCGAACAGCTTCACACTCTCGTCGGTACTGCACATGCTTTGGTTGCAGAAAAAAACAAGATGACAACCCCCATACTGCAAAACTCAGGGCTTCAGAATGGCAGTTCACAAGCCAATGGGTGACTTCATGATTGTTTTACAACAAATATAAAAAAAATGTTTTGAACAAAACATGCACATATTGACTTGATATGGCAAATGTGTTAGCAAACACACAAAACCGTTCAGAGTTATCATAGTAAACAATGAAATGGGAGGGTGCCAGGAGATGACCATGTGGAGAAACCCAGAAAAATGGGAGTGTTGGCAGGTATGCACACACAATATATGTGCCATTATAGAAATCATCACTTGCACACATACTTTCTCCATCTCCCATTCAGTCTCTGTGTACCTGGAGACTTGATTCCTATATCAGTACAGATGAGCACATAGGTCTGCAGCAGTGTCTGAGGGAGGGTGACCACCAAGGCCTCAAACAGACGCAAGGCAGATGCATCAGCCTGCTGCATGATCTCACCATACACATCCTCATCTGGCAGAGTCATGCACTCCCACAGCCTGTGAAGACCAGAGATGGATGAAAAGGAGGCGAAGTGGGAGATCGATGGAGAGAGAGAGAGAGAGAGAGAGAGAGAGAGAGAGAGAGAGAAAGAGAGAAACAGAGAGGAATGTCACCATCACCACTACAATGATCAAACATAAACAAATGTTCAGCTTATCACACTTTTAGTATAAACTGTCATTGTTGCACATACCTTTTGAATATACCCAGGTGCAGTATGTGTGTCCAGGTGAGAGACTTCCTGCGGATGCGTCCATCTGACAGGTACCACAGATAACTGAGCCACTGAGGACCCCAACCTGGGAAGCATAGAATAAAACAAACATTATCTATCTATCTATCTATCTATCTATCTATCTATCTATCTATCTATCTATCTATCTATCTATCCTACTCTGATTTGCCCTCATTGGTGACACTAACATAAACAGAATCTTCTCTATTGTTATTCAATCTGTCTCTGTAATTGAGGACCACATATTACATATTTCTGTTGTAAATACAGATTGATATCTTGTTGTTGTTGTTGTTGTTGTCTCACCTGGCAGCAGGAACAGTGCAGTGAAGCCAGCAAGATAGGCATAGCAGTAGTTGTGACCTACCCACAGGTAGTACACAAAGCAGTAGATCACTGGGGAAACAGGGGTAAAAACACATATGTATACTCAGTCAAATAAATACAAAAATAATGCTATAGAAAACTGCAATACAGTTTGAATCACAAATTAAAAGGTAAATCACATTGTGCGTATTTGGACAAACATCACCTGCACACAGAATTGTAGGACCATAAAACAGATACTCATAATAACTTTTTATTATTTACTAAAACCCGACCAATATATTGGTTGGCTGATATTATCGGCCTTTATGGGCCTGTCACTGATATATCGGTAATAGCAATAGTATGTTTTCCAATACACACTGATAACAAAGACAGAAAATGATGCTTGGAGTGATTCAGATTGATCAAACTGGGGAACATTTATGTCAACAATAGGAGTTCCCTAGCAGTACTAGAATAATCAGCAACTGACTGATACTGCACAGTACTGATGTTTGTTTATTTATTTATTTAAATCATATTTATCTGTTATTTTAATGGTAAGCAATATTTAACATGAATATTATTTTATAAAGTTATTGTTGTTGGCCTATCACAGCTCTATATCACCTCAT